>NW_006800476.1:249110-267099 GCF_000485575.1 Poecilia formosa | reverse complement strand
GTAGTGATGTCACTGGTTGGTTTTGTAATAGTGGTGTTTTTGAGTTGGCACACTTTGAAGGAAGTGGCTGATTTGTAAAGATGTAAGGCAGCGACCACAGCTCTGAATCACTGAACCTTTCTTTGAAGATAACTTTTCAGTTTATTGCTAAAGAAACAGCCTTTTTGACCATTTTTGCACATTTTGAGCATACTTTCTAACTATATGCTTTTCTTAATAGGATATTTAGGAACAAGATGATTATTAAGATTAAATGATGCAAAATCTACTTTTAAAAGCTTGAGCAGGTTTTTGTTGTTGCTAAATGACATCAAATATATTCTAAAATATAAATCTTCCTGTTTATCAACTACATTCCTACAAACAAAACAATAAGTGATAGAGCTGAAAACATAAAACGTGTAGATCTAATTACCATCTGTTTTCTTTTTTTACAGCTACTCAGATAGATGCAGACCAGAGGGAAAATCTTGATGTTATCATGGAAAGGATTGTGTGAGTAATCTCCAGAAGCCGCTGACCTCAGAGAAGATGATGTGCGTCCGACCACATCAGTTCAGAGAAATGTTTCCTGCATCCAGAAAAAAAAAATCCTGATTTCTTTGGTGCTCAAGTGGATGTATTTATTTTATGATCAAATTTCAACAGGAGAGGAAGGTTTTGTTTTTAAATCTAGAGTTTTGTTTTACAGTGAAGCAGATTTAAAATGCATAACTCTAGTGACTGTGAAGAGGAAGTGGAAATGTCTCTCATGTTTGCTTTAAAAAGGTGTTTGTGGTTTTAGCTGCAAAGTCGCTGTCATCAGCTTTGTGTCTGGCCTTTGCTGAGGGGTGAGGGTGTTTTCTCGATGGACTTTTCTAGCAACTTAAGCTGTGTGTGTGTGTGTGTGTGTGTGTGTGGGTGTGTGTGTGTGTGTGTGCGTGTGTGTGTGTGTGTGTTTGTAATACCTTGTGGGGACAGTTAATCTGACACATACTACGTTGTGGGGACCAATTGCTCCTTGTGGGGACCGAAGCCTGGTCTCCACAAGGGGAAACGCTGTTTTTGGACCAGGGATTAAATTTAGGGCTAAGGTGTGAATTAGTTTTGGTTAGGGTTAGTGTTAGGTATGTAATGGGTAGGGATAGAATTATGGTAAGGGTAATGTTTAGGCTATAAAAATGAATGGAAGTCAATGGAAAGTCCCCACAAAAGTAGCCACGCAAATGTCGGCGTGCGTGCGTGCGTGCGTGCATGCGTGCGTGTTTGTGTGTGTGTGTGCGTGCGTGTTTGTGTGTGTGTGTGTGTGCATGTATGTTTAGTTTCTGTTTAGGACCATTTCTGGGACATTTACCAACCTTCTGAAGACCGATGGGCCTTATGGGGACCAAACCTCATCTTAACATGGTGGACCCCTTTGTAAGGGTTAGGTTTAGATTTAAGTTGTGAATAAAGTTTTGGTAAAGGTTAGTCTTACTTGTATACTGATAATAGTTACGGTTAGGTAAAATGAATAGATTAGGCGTAAATCAGCTAATAAAATGAACAAAAGCCAATACAAAATCCTAATTTGGGTAGAAATACAAACTTGTCAGTAAACAGTTTTTGAAGTTGCCTTATCCTCCTCCACATGCAATTTGTTAATAAAAAGTATTATTAAGACACATTTTACTGCCTTTCATGTCCTGAGTTAGTCTTTCATCCTTTAGTAGGTCAGTTGTGGTTAGATTATTGAAAACAATGTACAAGTTGTTTCTCAGAAAAAAGGATGCTGTCCTCATTTTATGCCCACAAGTCAGAAACTGGATTAAAAACCCAATCCAGGTTAATGGTTAACACCTACAGTTTCTGCACACAACAACAAGGCTTGGGTTTGTCCAATGTATTTTAGTGTGAAAATGTTTTTAAAAGTATTTACCTACTGACTCTAGACTCTAGCCGTATTTTCTCTTCTGTATTCAAATTGTCATCTATTGATTATATACTAACATTCGTAAAAGACATCATGTGTTCCCTGTTTTATTGTTGTTAGAAATCAGTTTTAAGTTACAAAGTTTTGATGATTAAATGAGTTTTACTCTAATTACTTAACAGGGAACAGATGTTGTAAGGATGATGCAAAAGCTAAAATGCAGGAATAAAATACTGAACATGTGTACAGATAACTGTAAATGACTGTAAAGATGTATGTGTGTCATAAATAAATATGGATGGCACAAAATCTGCTGACAGCGTAAAATATGGAGAAAAACAAATATTTTTATACTACTACTGTAAATACTGTATTGCAAATAAATTTGTTTTATAATTAGCATAATGTCTGCAACAAATCATCTGCCTTCATCGGACCCCCTCATCTTCATTCAAATATAATTCAAATATCCCTCTGAAACTGAGTCACTAACTACCTTTATTCTTGTTTTTGTAAGTTTAGATCGATGCAGTTAGCTTTATCTTACATCTTATGATACTTACTTAAGGTCACTTTAATTCTCTCATCTTCTTTGTTTTTCTTTTTTAACTGTATTTTCTTTAAGTCTGTAATGCCAGATGACTGTAAACCATCATCTAAAAGTTAGAAACTAAGCAACAGGGGAGAGTTAAAAGTCAAAGTTGTTTTTGTCACACCTGCTCGCACAATCATTCACCATCATTTTAGTTTATAAAGAATTCTTATCAGTTGTTCCAGTCAAGTCAATATCGGTGATAAACAAAACAAACCAACAGATGATCTAGAGCAGAGGTTCCCAAACTGTAGGGGGTGCCCCCTAGGGGGGGCGCCGTGCCATTGCAGGGGGTTGGTGGGTGCGCAGGAAGCCGTCTGGATGGGAAAAACAAAACAAAACAAAACAAAAAATAAACACATGAACACTGTATGCGCTGGGTTTTTACCTTAGAATGGCCAACTCTCTGTTATTCCTATGTCAATTTGATACAGTAGAGGCTTCCACACTTCCCATATCTGTGTCCTCTGTCACTTTTATCAGCAGTTAAAACTGTTTAATCCGTTGTTAACATGACGTAACCTGTTTTACCGAGCCACCTTTAAACGCAACATGAGCGTTTAAAGTTTGGGAACCACTGATATAGAGGCAGAATCCAGATGAGAGATCTGCAAAATGTGGGTTTATTATCTTATCTGACAAAGAGATATTGATAAAATGAACAGAAATTTCAGTCAACTGTCTCTGGAAGACTGAGTTTTTCCATAACTTGTAGTTTTTGACATTCCTGGCTGACGCAGGTCAGAGATGTCGCTCATGCTTCCAAACTGCCTCTCTGTTATCGGTGAGGATTGAGGACGATTTGCACCTTCAGACTTGCTCACGTTGTGCTTTCTCTTCAGAGACGTTGTCATTTCTAGGTTGTTTCCCGTTTGTTCTCCATCTGTGTGACGGAGATCATGGATGGTGTACGCTGCTTTTCTCAGTTTAAGTGCAAAGCAGCAACCAAACAGAACAATTCATGTTTCCAAATATTCCATCTAAATTTAAATGAAGAGAAAAGCTCAATTGAACCAATTAAGACAGCAACAAGGACAACAAAAACAGAAACGCCCAGAACAATCCCAGCTGTTGCTTCGGTTTCCATGGTTTCTGGAATGATGTAAAGGTACGACAGAGTATAAATAAATAAAAATAATGAAATC
This sequence comes from Poecilia formosa, assembly GCF_000485575.1. NCBI lineage: Eukaryota > Metazoa > Chordata > Actinopteri > Cyprinodontiformes > Poeciliidae > Poecilia > Poecilia formosa. The sequence continues at coordinate 263,471 of NW_006800476.1, read as the reverse complement.
ACAAGAAGAAAGTCATAATATTATGACTTTATCTTAGAAATATGACTTTATTCTTGTATTATTTCGACTTTCTCATTATTTCAATTTTATTCTGTGACTATAGTAATTTTATTTTATTATTTCTTATCAGTATGCCCTCATACTCTTATAAAAGATACTGAGTTGTGCTCTTTGAGATAAAATGCAGTGCATTACATACTTTAATCTTGCATTAGATAAAAGCTTTTGAAATGTAACTTTATTATTCTTTTTTTAAGCTTTTTTTATTTTCACAACTTATTCCAGCATGAAAGATGTAATTTGATAAATTTCATTTGTTTCCTTCAATATTTCTGGTAAAGCAGTTCATCTTCAAGAAGAATATTTTCAACTACAATTATTGACTTTATTAAATTATGAGTAATTTAGGGATAATGAGCTTGGATCTCACTTTGGTGGTTCATTTTTAAAATTACTACCGCAGTCTGCCACTAGGTGTCTCTGTCGTCCATGAAACCCTGACAGGCACGTCCAGCAATGGTTTCAGTCGCAAAGAGCCTTTTCTGCACCACACTTTATATCTAATTTTTTTATTTCCACAGTAAAACACACCAAAGGTTGAAAATCATGCACACATTCTAGCTTAATGCCTGGAAAAAGAAAGTTTTGGATATTTTTCCTGCTGCTTATCATTTTCTTCTAAATTTACTTTAATTCTGAATATTTTTATCTCATTAGTAAGCAGATATTAATTTGTTTTAAATCTAAGGAAGATTAAAGAGCTCAAGAGTATTTCAGAAACTACACCTTAAAAATCAAAGACTTTGCTTCAGCTCAGGTTAATGAATCATAGAGCATTTATGACTCAGTTCAAAGGCTAGGGAAAGATATCAACGTAAACAATCACTAGTCCATAAATAAAGCAATAAATGAACATGACTCAGGACGTCCTGGTACTACAGAGGACCTTCTGCAGTACTGGATGGTTCAGTGAACACCTCTGGGTCAGGTGCTGGAGCTCCTCTCTGTACAGGTCTCATCATTATTATCAGGTCCTGATATGACCCCAAGGTCCAGGTGGCATAAATGAGTCCAGAGAAAGAAAATGTAGAATTTAAAATGGTTTATTACAAAAAGAAGGTTTCAGAACCTTCCTAACCCAAATGAGAAGGTTTAACCCAAAGCTAAAGAAGGTCAAGTGTAATTTAATTAAAGGTCCAAAAATAACCAAACATGCTCATTTAAACTCAAAACCACTCAAAAGAAAAAATGAACACTAAGGAAGTACCAAACTCCTCAAACACAATCTTCTAACAGAACAAAGTGGGTCAGCAGAGCAAAGTACTTCAAATCTGCCCAAAATATTCTTCAAAAAGCCTAACAAGGAAGCAAAGTGGTCAGCTGTACAAAGCCTCTGCATGAAAGCTGCCCCACTGGAGGAACGGTGGCAGAGTCTTTTGTAGGTGGGCCTTATCAGCATCTGATTGGTACTGTCATCATCTGCTGCTCCACAGCCAATCAGCAAAGTGAGCTCCCACCTCCAAACCTGCATAACAAAAAGAGAGACTGGACAGCTTCTAGAGGCCGGCCCACATCACACCCACTGCGGCGGTAACTTTCAAACCCTGTTAGAGGAGTGGATGGCTGCACAGTCATTGGTGAACAGTGTACAAAGAACCGGACCAAGCACACAGCCCTGTGGTGTCCCTGCACTGAGAACCACCAGCTGATGGTTGGTGAGAAAGTCCCAGATCCAAAGGCACGTTGATGTTGAAAGTCACATGTACGTCTGACATATAAAAGAAAAAGGGACTCACTACAATAACTAGATAAAAAGTCAAAGAGTATCACATTTCACAGGTCAGGAAAAGGTTTTAATAAAAAAAGGGAGTGGGAAGTAGGTTGGTTATGCTAGCTTGACTTTGACAGCCTTAACATGTTGAACATGTTGATGTGCTGTGGGGTTTGGTGTATTCGGTTCTGTTAAAAACAAAGGCAACTCTCTGACAGGCTCATCAACAGCCTGTGTGGCTTGAAACATAATAGAGTTTTATGTATCAAGCCTGAAAACATAATACTGTGACAAACTGAATGTTCTGTTCCATGCATGGGAAAAGTTTGAACGTTTTTTGGTGTTGATTCCTGACACACTAGTGAAGCTGTTGTCAGTCGGTTGCTATGACAATGGGTCTGTGTTTAGTGTAGCCAACACATGAACAACAAAAGAGAATATGAATATTTTTGAGTTGTTCTTCAAAGGTTGTGTTATTTTTCCCTTTGCTGTGGCGCACTGCACTAAATTAATAATACCCACATTTCCGGGTTTAATTTTTTTCATAGAGTAATTATACTGCAGCAGTGCAGCTATGGATATGCATTGTGTCTATAGGCAAACTTACTTTTATCAATTCTTTCTGCCACAACCAATACTTTGAAGACATTCATGATCTTGATATTGTCCTAAATGAAAATGAGTTTGACACCCATGTCATGAGATAATTTCTTTTTTAATTTGGGCTTTCCGGGCTTCCATACAAAGGTAAAATAGTACAAGATGCTGGGGTTCTATTGACCCAGACAAAGTGATCAGGTTATTTATTCGTTTATGAAATACTGACTAGTTTGACTTATAATTTTTGATTCAACTAAAGAAAGTTGAGAATTATTAATAATTTCTTTAATAAGCTGATTATTGATACGAATTCTGATCTTCAAAAAACAGAAAATGTTTCAGAAAACAGAACAACACAAAGACAGAATAAACCACATCGTGTTTTGATTCCTCAAAGTTTTATTCTTGCTAAGCCAAAGAACAGAAGAAAGTTTTGCTAAGATGATCCTTTATTATAACTCATTCAGTCTGATCTCATTACAGAGAGACAATCCAGCTGCTGTTAGCTTGTCGCTTCATTCCTTAGGTTGCATTAAAGAGAGAAATTATATGAAGAAAAGATGCAGAAATATCTTTATAAAGTTGCAGAAAGGCAGGTAAACAGAAACTCCTAGCATTCATCCTCCACTGGTTCTGTTTTACACATCAGGCCTCTTTGGGAACCTCACAGTTTTCAGGGTTTCTTGACGCAGACAGAAGGCAGACGATCAGCACAGTTCAGGTCATCCCAGCACCTTTCAACTATGAACAAAAAAATCTGTCACACATCACATCATAAAAACCCTTTTGCCACAAGAAAAATAATATAAGCTCCTGCTGTAAAGTCAGTAAATGTTTATGCAGATCAACTAAAAAGTTCACATGCACAGTAAATTAGTTATAATTACCCATGAGTCATCTTACCAACCAAAATATTGTGATATTTTCTTTTACCTGAATAGTTCATCTGTATGCAGTGCTGCTTGCCTTCATAATTGCTAGGCTCTCCTGAACACCAGTCTGTGTAGGTGAAGCGGCTTCCATCGCTCCACAACCAAATGTTCAACTGGAAGACAAGACACAGCAGACGACTTCTTTAATTCAATGTTTCACAAAATACACAACAAATAAAATGTACAGACAACAACACCTCCTGTGCATCAGTGCCTCCAATCCAGGCTGTTTTGACTTCGTAACTTGCTGTAGCTATCATGGCCTGAATCTGACGATACTCGTTCAGGTCCTGAACTGATCCGAGGTTTGCTCCCATCGACAGACAGTTTCTCTACAGACACAACAATTAGAAGTAGCTGGGCTTCTTCAGCAAAGAACAAAAGAAAATAACAGCACAGTGTTGTTGGAAATCACCTCGGCTCGAGCCCAACTCATGGGTTTTAGGACATACTGAAAGCAGCGACTGTTGATCTGAGTCCAGCCAGCGGGACAAGAATTAGATCTCTGGAGCAAATCAACTTGATCTGATGGCAAACAAATGCAGATCAGATCAGGAGGGATATGTGGCATTAATTACTACAAAAATTACCATATTTGTCACATATTAGAACATCAAAATGATTCAACATTATTGAAGATCACTCCTTCAATGTCAAGAAATAACCAAGTGACACTTGTGTACGAACAAGAAAAACAGAGGAAACAAGGTCACCAGGTTTTATTTTAACAGTTTTCATCTAATTCAAACATTTCCTTCCACATTTGTCATTTGACTTTAGTGAAGTCAAATTCTTATTGTTGAACATTTAGTGGAAAGAAAAAAATGTTTTCCATAAAAATTATTCTCAAGTAAAGTCGAATTGGTCAAACTACCTACACACAGCAATCATGTAAACTTACTTTATCGTCCTGCTCTGCTTATTGTGGATTAGAGTTAGGGCTAAAAAAATAAAATAAACCACTAACCTTCATCAGCATCACTGGGGGCAGCTGTGGGCATTTTAAACAGGAGTTAGTTTGTTTTTTAGTCACTTTATGGATTACAGTTCATGTTCCAACCACTCAGGCTGAGGAAATAAAAACCAATGACATAAACTGACCGTCACCAGGAGAGCCACCATCAGGGACAGCTGTAAATATTGTATGCAGGAGTTAATATGTTTCTCTGTTTTAGTCACTTTATGATTTCTTTATATTTAAAATACTCACGGTCACCACTGGCCAGAGCCACCATGGAGAAAACAAGGAGGAACACAGCCAACAACTTCATGATGGAGACGATGAGATGATGCAAATTGGAAAACTAAAGAAAGTGAAAATAAAGCAAACATGTTAATAAAATTCAAACAAACAATGGTGATAAAAAAATAAACAGAAATTTTATTGGCAAACCTGATGAAGTACGATCTGTCTTCTTAGCCCAGGTAGCACCTTTAGTCTTCACTGCAGAATCACTGGATACTTATAGAGCCTCTAATCTCACCGTCAACCACAACATGAAGAAATGGAAAGAAATTCCACAGAACTGCACCTGATCAGATCTGGTTCATGCCTTGCCTCATCCTTCACCATCCACCAAAACCACAACTTATCTTTGTGCTGTCATGGCTGTGACAGTTGCAGCAAGAAGGGTTTCATCAATGGTGTTACAACATTAACTGAAGGTGTAGCGACTGAGGCCGATACTTTGATGCTACTGGTTGTTCACTGTTGATTTGTTTGTATCTGTGCTTAATTAAAGCTCAGGCTGCCAACCTTAGTTTCCGATTGTAATCAGAGTGATTTATCCTCTAAGCAACATCTGTTTATCTTTTCCGTTTAGAACAGAAAAATTGTCCTTTTGGTCACCAGACAAGATGTAATGTTTGGCCGACACCAAACACTGGACATCACCACAAACACACCATCTCCACTGTGAAACATTTTGCTGGGAACCAGGCGGCACAACCAGTAATTAGCTTCAGGGAGCAGCTGCTGTTTTTACACAGACCGAGGTTAGCATGGATAGCTTTGTCCTTTAATAACTGATCATTTGAAAACTCCATACTGGATTTACTCAGGTTGTCTTTGTCAGTCATAAAATTTTCTTTGATAATTATCTCACTAATGTCTCACTAATCACATACGGGAGGCAAAAAGAGGTAAGTACAGGCTGGAAAGGTTGCCAGTCCATCACAGGGAAACACAGACACACACAGGTCATAAATCCTCCATGCACACACACATATAAAGACAGTTTCAAGTAGATTAGCTAATTGACCTAACATTTTGCCAGAGTTGACACCTATTCAAATAACACAGGAAAGACAAGAGAAAGTTAGATTCTTAATACTCGCGAGGAGAACAGACAGAGATGTGCTTTCAGTTACAAATCTCCTGCTGCTCTGAAGCACATTTGCCTGCCCCTCTCTTTTTATTGTCTTTAGGATCCCTAATCACAGAGAGCGCTGTAACTCTAAAGGGAGGGGGAAAAACACTTCATCACACAGTCACAGCGCCAAGATTATCACTAACTAACAACACAATCCATCTAACACTAGCTTATCCAGTTCCTGACCCAGGATCAAACAGGACAAGTTGTACATCTTCACGGCGATGGTTTTATAGCTATCTAAGAGGTCAAAGCAGGGCGTTCTGTGAAGAGCTGCTGTCACTGCTCTTCTTCAGAAGAGGCCCTCTGAGACAGCAAACCAGAGTGATTAACAATACAGACATATTTCTTAAAAGATATTACTAAACCAAATAAGAGTACATAAACTAAGAACATATAAAACAGTATAACAAATAGTTGATAATAATACAATTTACCTAACACATTCATATTTTGGACTGTGGAAGGAAGTCAGGTGCTTTATATTATATTTCTTTATATTTAAAGAAATAAAAATATTTCTTTAAATATTTAAATACTATTTAAAGAAATATTTATTTTAAAAATATTTCTTTAAAATATGAAAGAAATAATATTTATTTAATATGAATTAAATAAACATTAATTTATTTAATTAATATTAAATATTATTTGTTCTCCATAGCATAGAGAACAAATACTGTGGAGAACGGCCTTCTTGTTGATAACAACTCTACTCTGCAACCCAATAAGAAACAACCAAAACATAATTAAACTATAAAAGTAGTTTGCTATGTTTTCTTGATAAGCAGAGAAAAAATAAGTTAAAATAACAGAGATAAAAATCGGACTGAGTTCAGACGTTCGTTTGGTGTTTCTTCACCTGCTGAGGGTTTTCATGAGTCATTCTTACTAAGATCTACAGTGTAGATCTTAGAAACCACATGGTGTAGAAGCTACACCATGTGGTTTCTAAACATGCATGTTTAGTTTATAAATTCAAAAACCATAAATTCCACATTTCAGTAATTTTTTATTCAGGCTTTCAAAAATATGAAGTTGCAAACTGAACCAACCCATTGAAGCCAAATGTATTGATTATTCTGACTGTACTGATACAGTATTGATCAATACTGTATCAATACTGTAAGAGTTTTTGTTTGGTTCAGAGCATGAAAACAGCAATGATACTCTGAGCCAAGATAATGGACGGTACTGGTTCTGTTGGATCTTTGTGTCTGTCCAGAACAGACTTACTGGTTTTGATCCAGTAGATCACAATAATCTCTTTATGCTTTGTGCTGTAGGGATCAAACACCAGGAAGGTTTAGTTTATATTTATATTTGACAAATTACAGTTTGAGTAAATTATTTCCTCACAAACCACAGCTGGACATGGAGTACCTCAGAGTTCACTGCTTGGACCAGTTTAACTTACTACACTTTGTACTTCCACTTAGTGGAGTACTAGAGAGTAGTGGTGAGTAGTCTGACAGTTATTTTATTATTATTATTGTTTATGGTTTTACTGTTACTTTTATATATGCTTGTGGTTTATTTAACAGCCACAAGGATTAAAATCAAGCCTGTAATCAAAGTGTCATTATTTTGTCCCACATAATGACACATTATATGAATGAGTCAGCATAAAAATGCAGAAGTTGCAGAAGGTGACCTATCACTCAACATATTAAAAATGGGTAACTAGATATTAATAAATACATATCATATATCTATTTACTAATATAATTGTATATCAATAGATAGATATATACAAATGTAATACTACCTTTTTGAAACAAATATTTTAAGATGATTCTATAAACACTTTAATTTGACTGAAACAAGCAAATTATTTCATTGTTTAAGTATTCATGAACTGTACATGTTTAAGTAAAACACAACCTTAATGTCATTTTATAATGTTAAACTTGAAACATTAAACATCTTTTTCCTGTTTAAGAAAGAAAGAAACAAAGAAAGAAGGAAAGAAAGAAAGTCTTTGTAGTTTCAAAGATTACTTGCAGTATTTGACCACTAGGTGGCAGCAGGATATTGAACATCTGAAGATTAGATTGATCAGAAATCTTAGCCATTAATCCCTTGATCATGTCATTCTGCTCAGTTGGACATCAGATAAGTTGTAAATATTTTATCATCTAAGTGGAAGAAAAACCTTCATTATGAGAAAATTGTGTTTGTTTCAAGATTCCATCAAGCAGGCAGGTTTGGTCGAACATTGATCCTCTGGGTTAATCAGGGACGTGGTTACCTTTAACTTGGTGATGGTTGATGGTAAAAACATGAAGAACTCTTAAAACCTGCTGGTGAAGCTCAATGAGAGCCTGACTGGCTCCTAAACCAATGAAATCCTTCAAACCTGGAGTCGGAGTTGGCCTTCCTCTCATGAGGTCTACTAAGATCTGTCAGAGTTCTGGGGAAATTAATGTTGTTGACTTAAAAATACATATTATACTGATGATTTAAACCTTAATGAAGTTCTTGATATATGCAACCAGTATTCTGAAACAAATGACTTTGAGATGTGGAATCAGTAAGGATGTTGGGGTATTGTGATTAAACTTTGACATACGAGAATGGTAAATGTTGTAATGAGTAACTTTGTTGGGTGTAACCTGAGCTTGAAGTGCTGACAACAGCAGTTGACCTTAGAGCAAAGATTAAGAGTTCAGAAGGGGGAGGTGATGCTGGAGAAGCATCTGGGGAAAAAAGGGCGGTGAGACTGGAGCGAGCTGAATGGAAACACGGGGAGAGCAAAGATGAACGGATGACCGGCCCAGAAGAGGAGCTGAAACTGCTGAAGGGAAGGAAAGTTTGCAGGCTAAAGGACGGAGTGTGACCCACGAGCAGCCCTGGGACAAGAAGACATGACATAATGTCTCCAAAGCAAATGTGGAACAGAGATCATGTATTCAAGCAGACAGCCAATAGAAAAAGGACATGAGAGTGACCTTTGAGCATCTTGGATTGCTCTGTCACCGAGACGGTTCAACGATGCTTTGGATCTACGCAGATGGGTCCTCTGAGCTGTGGGCAGAGCTCCTGTATGCACATAAGGAAATTACCCACGAGCCAATCCCTGCATCTTTGGATTAAGACTCACTTTGGCATCCTAAAGGTTGGCCCTGGGCCTCAGCTCGTCCTGGGAACCGGGACCCCCTCCCTGTACCAGGACTGATCCCATACCAACAGACTAAGCTGGAGCTCGTGGTTCAGTTCTCCGTCTCACAAATTGTTCTCCCAGTGCAGGCAGTGATAGAGATTAGGGTGAGAGATGTTGGATTGAGGTTGATTTCATTATATAGTTGTCTCTTTGATTTAATGTTTGCATCTATTTTCTGCTAAGTGCTGTATAATATAACCCATATTAAACGAACATAAAGACAGTCGTGTGGTGGACATTCCTTCTGTGTGACTCACTATAAGGTTCTCCAATAGGTGTAATTAATCATGGTGTTAATATGACTTAACCCATACAAGGCGTACTTACCGATAGCTTAGCAAAACAATAGAGTATATAAATACCTTTCCTGTGACTTGAAACTCAAGACGCAAAAACCTAACCTGGGCAAACTTAGGAAACAAGTTTGAACGAGAGGAGATCCCTCACATCACACCGTTAAGGGATGTAATCTGAGAGATTTAGTTTAGCTCAGGCAGCTAGTCGGCTAACCCACAGAGGGCAGAGGGGAGGAGCGACCGGATAAAGGTTGATGGACCCAGGCACATCTCCTCTGAGTGAATCCAGCTGAGATGCTCTGAGTGAGCTGTTCTGTAGGCTGCAGCTGGATGATGCTCTGACTCTCCTCAGAGAAAAGTGAAGACTTTAACACCGGGTCACAGGGAGTGTTGGGGTCCAGATCCACCAATTAAATATCAACAGTTTATCACCTAATTCATGTAGGAATTTAATGATGTGTTTAATGATGTAAACCAGTCAGTAATTATTTTATATATAAGTCACATCTTATCATGTGATGCTCCATAACTATTAGCAGCCATCAGCCACAAGTCCAGAGTGTGGTAGGATTTAGTAGGATTACTGACCGAATGAATATTAGTAGAATTAACATGAACTGCTTTTATCAAAAGTAGCCTGAGATGATTAATTAATTACAACTGAACTGAATTGATCAGATTGTAAAAAAGAGACATTTGTGCTGAGAATTATGACAAGAGCTGTTGGATATTTGACCTTTGACTCGTGTTGTGATGGAACCGTTTCCATCAACAGGAAAAAAAATAAATTACAGTATTTTAAGAAAATGCAACAATTATTTTTTTTTTCTTATTTGATATTAAATATTTGTATTTACTTTATATTTGTATTTACTTTATTAAAAATAAAAAGAACATAAAATATTTAACACTGAATGAATTTTGAGAAATGGTGCAGCGCTGAATAAATGTATTGAAATTAAAACTGGAGTTTCTTCATGTTTCTGCTGGAGTTTCTTGTTTGGCAGTAAAATCTCTGTTCATGTTTCCAGCCTCATGTTGTGATCTGGGATCTTTCTGTAACCAGACATCTCTGCAGTTTCACTTCGGTTGGTAAGTATCCTATCAGGTTAGCGCTTCAAAAAGTGAAGGACTGATCTGGTGTTGATGCAAAGATTACATGGGGTCAAAGGTCATAAAGGTTTAATGAGCCCTACCACTGAGCACACAAACAGAAAACACATTTGACCTGTTTTACATATTTAGCTGGAATGTGGTTGAGTTTGAGGTTGTTTCTGGGTCGTGTTTCAACAGGAACTTATGCAGCTGACGGAAAAACAAGCTACCCTTTCAGTTTTACTGGTTGTATCAACGTTGAATCTCTGCACACTGCAGGCTGAAACAGGATCTCAAACCTGCGGCTCACCCTTTGGCATTTTGACAAGTAAAACAAAGGCTCCTGTCACAAATACTTTCACTTTAAGCAGAACAAACTCCTCATTGATACATTTATAATGGCCTACTAATGTTTCAGCAAGTACTCGATTATGAAAATACGTTTGGTTTTCTTTATGTATCTTACAATTTCTGAGTTTAATCATGTTTGTGAGTAAACCTCACCCACTGTAATAATGCTTGAAATAGCAACTTGACTGAAAAATAGAGCCATTTTTCAATTTGATTAAAATGTAACCTGTATTTATTTACATGCCCACAGACGTTAGACGTCTGCCTGAGCCACAGGGCACGAGACACGGGCATGTAAATAAAAGTAAGAAGTTGTTCCTGAGTTGTACATGAACAGTCCTGCCTTCTTCCAGTACTTATATCCCAGGATTTAAGGGCTTTAGTGTTTAAGAAGTGTTACATTTTATGCTTTGTTTGTTAAAGTTTATTTAATATTAGTTCTCTTTCATCTATATTGCTGCCTTTAAGCCTCACTATTATCCACTTAGTCAAATCAAAACACTGTTAAATACTTTGAGATTACTGCAGATAAACTAAGCTTTACTTAAACAACTGGAAGAAGAGCTTTCACACCTGCTGGCATTTTGTCAACATGTTATGCATCATATCCATTCAACCAGAAAGTCTCTGATAAAGTTTAGAGATTAGATCTGTCACCATGTCTGCTTTGGATTAGGTTTAATTTGTTTTTATGTGTTCAGAGAAATCAGTCCAACTGTTCCTACAAGTGTAAATGTATGTAAGTAGTAATAATTTATCATTTATTTAATATTAGATGAAAAGTAAATGTGAACTTTGTAGATGACATTGTGCACATAAAGTATTATGTAATAAAACAAACTAAGTTTGCACTTATGCTGATTTCCACATGCCAGTTCAGCTAGAAGTAAATATTATACAAACCAACAAATTATTTAGTTTATATGCTGAGGAGAGAGAAAAGAAAAAAATGGCACAAATGTATCAAAAACTAAAGAATTACTGGATAACTGGGGAATTAAACTAAGACTGAAGCAAAGAACAGAAACAAAGGTGGTCTAGTCAAAGTATAGAAACTAATCAACACAGAAACAAAACAAAAACACAAACAACCCGAGATCTCAATACCATCATTTTATATTTATTTTTTTTTACATTTTAGTTGAGCAAAAAATAATAAAATTCTAAAACAAATTACAAAATAATCTCTTAATACTGTTAAAAATATAAGTGCAAAGGGATGCTGAGCCGGCCCAAGGCATAAGCAGATTAAGTAGCTGCTTGAGGTTCAGCCCAAACTCAGCTAACACTGTTTTCTAAAAGCATTTAGCGAATTATAAGCAGCTCATCTGTTAACTGACTGCAGACTCTAGCAAAGCCAGTAGCAAAGAGAAAAGTGTCAGTGAAGAAGGTGACAAAGAGGCTACACTTACTAGTCAGTTAACAGCTCAGTTTGTTACATCAGTTACTTCATAAGGAGACTATAAGGAGTGAAGAGTACCGCTCTTAAAATACAAAATCAACCAAAAGCTTATTCTACAGTTGTGCATGTACTATACGTATCAAAAGAAAAATAACTGATTGCTACATACATGATTTTAACAGATGTAATAATGATTATAGATATTTTGTTTTAATCAAATCAGTTTGAACATGTTTGTTTGAAGTATTCGTGTAGCTAATCTGGAAGCTACATTAAGCTGCAACATGAACATCTGCAAACAAAGACAGAACAAAACTTTCTATATCTGTAAAGTATAGCTGGAATATTCTTCTGTAATATTTCCACATGTATGGTTGTAGAACTTAAAATATTTGCATTTACATTTTTCAGAATGACATAAATAACTGTTAAGTTCACATCTGAAGGTAAACTGTTTAGTTGCTTATATTGGAGCTCATTGTCAAGTTTATTGAAGAGGTTAAATGTCCCAAAGTTCCTATTTTTTAACTAACAAGATGTTTAAAGACTCCCATTATCTATAGTCTATAAAATCAGATGAAAATACTTTAATACTCTGTTTTGACTGGGAGAATAAATCACATTCGTCTGTATTTTTAATATTGTTCGTCTTATTTTTCATTTTGCTTCANTAGATCTGTCACCATGTCTGCTTTGGATTAGGTTTAATTTGTTTTTATGTGTTCAGTGAAATCGCACTGACTGTTCCTACAAGTGTAAATGTATGTAAGTAGTAATAATTTATCATTTATTTAATATTAGATGAAAAGTAAATGTGAACTTTGTAGATGACATTGTGCACATAAAGTATTATGTAATAAAACAAACTAAGTTTGCACTTATGCTGATTTCCACATGCCAGTTCAGCTAGAAGTAAATATTATACAAACCAACAAATTATTTAGTTTATATGCTGAGGAGAGAGAAAAGAAAAAAATGGCACAAATGTATCAAAAACTAAAGAATTACTGGATAACTGGGGAATTAAACTAAGACTGAAGCAAAGAACAGAAACAAAGGTGGTCTAGTCAAAGTATAGAAACTAATCAACACAGAAACAAAACAAAAACACAAACAACCCGAGATCTCAATACCATCATTTTATATTTATTTTTTTTTACATTTTAGTTGAGCAAAAAATAATAAAATTCTAAAACAAATTACAAAATAATCTCTTAATACTGTTAAAAATATAAGTGCAAAGGGATGCTGAGCCGGCCCAAGGCATAAGCAGATTAAGTAGCTGCTTGAGGCTTCAGCCCAAACTCAGCTAACACTGTTTTCTAAAAGCATTTAGCGAATTATAAGCAGCTCATCTGTTAACTGACTGCAGACTTTAGCAAAGCCAGTAGCAAAGAGAAAAGTGTCAGTGAAGAAGGTGACAAAGAGGCTACACTTACTAGTCAGTTAACAGCTCAGTTTGTTACATCAGTTACTTCATAAGGAGACTATAAGGAGTGAAGAGTACCGCTCTTAAAATACAAAATCAACCAAAAGCTTATTCTACAGTTGTGCATGTACTATACGTATCAAAAGAAAAATAACTGATTGCTACATACATGATTTTAACAGATGTAATAATGATTATAGATATTTTGTTTTAATCAAATCAGTTTGAACATGTTTGTTTGAAGTATTCGTGTAGCTAATCTGGAAGCTACATTAAGCTGCAACATGAACATCTGCAAACAAAGACAGAACAAAACTTTCTATATCTGTAAAGTATAGCTGGAATATTCTTCTGTAATATTTCCACATGTATGGTTGTAGAACTTAAAATATTTGCATTTACATTTTTCAGAATGACATAAATAACTGTTAAGTTCACATCTGAAGGTAAACTGTTTAGTTGCTTATATTGGAGCTCATTGTCAAGTTTATTGAAGAGGTTAAATGTCCCAAAGTTCCTATTTTTTAACTAACAAGATGTTTAAAGACTCCCATTATCTATAGTCTATAAAATCAGATGAAAATACTTTAATACTCTGTTTTGACTGGGAGAATAAATCACATTCGTCTGTATTTTTAATATTGTTCGTCTTATTTTTCATTTTGCTTCAATAAACAGATGATCAATATTTTTGTCTTCTTTGTCTTCAGTTCAACAAAACGTGATCATCAATTCTCCTTTTCATATCAGTCTTGGCTGTAAGAAAAAGGACAACAATTACTAACATGATAGACATTTTGAAATGTAACAATAATTAAGAGAGGAGCATGTTAAATGATTACTACCCATTACTTTCCATTAACTCCACCAGGGGGCGGTAGAGTTGACTAACATTTACATTTATTTTGTCTTTTGCCTTCTTTAAAACCTCCTTTACCACTAAAGTCACC
>NW_006800476.1:246057-247940 GCF_000485575.1 Poecilia formosa | reverse complement strand
AGAAATAACAGCCTTTGTTAAATTCAGACAGAAAACATTTTCACAATAATTTTCCATTGGATAGGATGGTAAAACTCACCTCGAGCCCATTTACGGTATGTGTAAACACACAAGATTAGTATGATGGTGTAGAGGATGAAGAGCAGAATGAAACTAATCACTCTGATCCAAGGAACATCGGGACTAAGAGGAGGAGAAAGAGGAGAAGGAGGAGAAGGAGGAGAAGGAGGAGAAACTTCTGCTTGGGGAACTCTAGCTGTAAATAACAAAAGAATTAAAATAAAATATTTAATTTAATTTGTGGTAAACGATAGCTATAAAACTTTCAGTCACAATACAAAAAGGAAAAACCAGAATCAGGTTCATCCAGCAAGTTATTTTCCACCAGAAGTGCTGAAGTCCAGACCTCAGGAGCTGCAGCTCTGCAGCCTTTAGATACATCTTTACTCCAACAGACCTGAATGCAGTCAGTCTGTAATGAATCAGTCTCTGATTCAGGCTGGAGCAACAAGGCAACTTGAAGATTGTTGGGATCTGCAGAGGTTTTAACCTTTACTGGCCTGTAAACATCTAAGGAAACCTGCTGGACTTCCTTAGGTACAAACTTTTTCAACAGTTTTGAATAATTTATTGAGCATACCATACAGTTTGACAGCTAGGATCAACTGGAATGATTGAACTGAAATTATGTTTTATAAAGTGCCTTGAAATGACATTTAAATGAATATAAATAAACTAAACTGAACTGATAAGTTTGATATTTTTATCTGTTAATGTATTTGTAGAATTAGGGCATAAAATATCAGTGCCAATAATCATTTATTTGTAAATTACAATTTTACTAAAGGACTTTGTTGGAGTGTCTTTTTGACACTGAAAAGAAATGTGCATTTTTCCCAAAATGTTGTGAAAATTATTACAGGATAATTAACATGTCTTTACTCTTGTCAGAACATTTTTGTAATATGAACAAATGAAACTGTAAATTTCAGCAAATATCTACTTAATTAAAATAATATAGCAAAGAAAAACAGGTTTCTTTAGCGTGTGCATTGGAGGCAACGCTTTGGAGATTGAGATGAACAATAGGAGAGAGGCAGGGGCCCATTTTGTTTAAAAGTTTTAACCAAAATCCACCTTTTCTTAAAGGTAACTCAGTTCTGACAGCCTGAATGAAACAAAGCAGTCGATCTTCACCTCTCACTGCCAGCCAGCTCTTCAGTGACTCTCCTTTAAAAGGATGGCGACACTTGTAGAAACCTTCCTTTGCTTCTATGATCATTTTCCCTGGTTTCTCTCTCCCAATGAAGACATCATCTTTGTAAAACTCAGCTTCAAAGTCTGACGTGGATTTGAAATCATCTTCTTCTTTGTAGGAACAACCAAGTGTCACGTTTTGTCCTTCAAAGACAGGATATGAAGGACTCTCAAGGATCACGGTTTTATCTGAAATGAAAACAATTTTATAAGAATTATATTTTCTAAAAAGGTAGAAAAATCCATGTTTAGAGTAAACTCAAACGAGATGCATGTCCATTACCAGTAACAGTGAGTTTGACTTTGTTGCTGCGTTCTCTTTGTTCAGATTCACACCAGTATTCGCCGGTGTCTGTTGGGTAAGCGTTCTCAATGGTGCAGGAGGAATCTCCAGGGGTTGCCCAGCCACGCTGACATTGCTGAGGAGGGTTTTTCTTTATCGTCCTCATCACTTTCCAGTTACTAGAGTTTGTCACACAGGTAAGAGTGATGCGGTCGTACTGGAAGAACTGGGATCGGTCAGGAGTTACAGTCAGTGTGGCTGCAGAGGGAAGAGAGAAGAGTTTGTATTTATGTGGCTTTATAATGAAATAATGTTGTTTTTGTTAACAATGCTAACATTACTT
>NW_006800476.1:231022-239149 GCF_000485575.1 Poecilia formosa | reverse complement strand
AGTGAAAAAATAATCACACAAAACTGGAAACAAAAACTTTTTTTAAACTTGTATAAATACATTTTCTGCCTGTTTTGTTTCTCTCTTTACAGGTGGGAAGTTTAGTAAACTGAGTTTACTTTTAATGACTGCAAACTCAAGTGTCAACAACCAAAGTTGCAATAAATGTTATTTTGGTAACACTTTATTTGAAGAGGTGTGCATAAGACTGACATGATATATTGTCTTAAATATGAAATAACGCCTGTTATGAACATGAAAGAGTCTTTATGAATGTTTGTCTTTGGTCATTAACAGTCATTAAATGCATTAAAAGTGCATTAAGAGTCAACTTTGCAATATTCTGTATATAATAACACTTTTAAAGCAAAGTTGCATTAAAAATTGCATTAAAAGTCGATTCAAAGTGTCAACGTTGCTTTAGTCTGTAAATAACGACACTTTTAATGCAACTTTGCATTAAATGTTGCAACAAAGCTGATCCTCTGAGTCAGCAGAGGGTCAGTTCTGTTGACCTCGTTTCTGGCTTTGGTTAATAACCAGTTTGTCCTAAATCTAGTGGTGCATTTCTGAACTAAATAACTTACCCACAACTCAGGGGAATGGAACAGTTTGCAGATAAACGTGCAGTTGTCTTTTTTTTGTTTTTTCATTTTGTATAAATGAAATGTATTTTATTCATGAAACAATAGCTCCTACATCATGCCAAATCCTCAAGCAAAAGAAAGTTGACAAAAAGTAAAATAATATACACATTAGTCAATGCAAAATAGTTCAAATGGCTGGTAAAGATATAATTTGGATTTTGAGACTGTTAAGTACATATTTAAGAGCAACATGGTTGCAAACCTGATTATTTTATAAAAGAAACATCTAAACATGTTAAGCAATCCTAACAGACAGTTGGAGGCTAAATGTTGTAATAAAGTGATGCTACTTACAGAGAATGAGGCAGAGTGATGAGAACGCCATCGTGTTATGATGTTCTCTTCCGCTAAATCGGAAAGTATATTCTGCCTCTGCATCACTTCTGCCTAGTTCAGGAAGTCAATAGGCACAAAGAAGATAACCATAAAAAATGATTATATCAATTATTGTTAGTCGTTAAAAGACAAATAAAATTCTTGTCTTTTTACTGAATGTGTCCATGTCAGACATGCTGTGTTAACACAATTTTTTACAAACTTAGCAAAAGACCATTTTATTGTGTTTTTTATCATCTGTACTCAAAACCACACAAACGCTGAACTTCTAAGGAAACAGGAACTGAGCTGTGCTGTATCTCAGAACATGAGATGCTGATTTTGTCTGTGGCTGAAACCGCGGCGACATGAGATACATTGCAATTGTTCACATCCTGTAAAGCCAGTGCTGCTTTTTGGACTCTTCAACAAACATATTTTATTGTTACTTTACATAAATGTTTGATGAAACTGTCAAACTTAGAATCTCTCATCACAACAACAGACTTTACAACAGCTTGTATTGTTTCAGTTGTGTCCACCTATAAGTTACTGCTTCTCTGTTTGCTTTATCTGTGTTAGTCCCTTTATTCATTTAAAATATTTTGTTGAATTCCATCAATCCTCAATCAATTATCCACATGTCAGATTTTTCTTTTTTTTTCCCCTGAAAATGGGTTTTTATTGTTTTACTGTTCAGTGACTCAGAATGCAACATGCACTGGAGCAGTTAAGTTGGTGAATGTTGGATGGGATGAGAGTCAGTTGTGGGTTGGGAATCAGTCTCTGCCTCAAACAAAGGGATTTAAGTATCTTGGGGTTCTGTAGGTAGACAAGCAGTTGAAAAAAACACTGTAATAAGCTTAGTTTAAAGCAGTTTTTCTCAAACTGCGGTCCCTGGACTGCTGGTGGTCCGTGTGCGCCTCCTAGTGCTAGTACTGAGGTACTGGATGGAAACAATTTATTTGCTGTGACATGAATTCAAAGTGCAAAGCCACAGTTAGCCTACCAAAGGATTGGTAGGCTAACAAAAACAAAACAAAACAACAACAGATAAATAACTTAAGACCGGGAAAGAAAACCTGAAGATACTGGTAGAAAGTTTCTCAGGGTGAGTTGCAGAACTTTTGTTTTTGAACATTATTAAGATCCATAGAATGCCACATGCACCCAGATCTGCAGCTGTACTGAATGGAATATGACGGTTACAAGGCGGTGAGCAGCGCTGCGCCCCATGCTGACTAACTGCATCTTGACACCTAAAATAAAATTATGTTGGACTATATACTGTCTGAAAGAAAATGTTTGTTTTTGCCAAAGTAACTCACATTCTAAATTATTAATACCCCTAAGTTATTATAAATGCACACAACACTTGCAACAAAGAACTTTTTTGATTTCCATGTATTTTCTATTATTCGGAAGCTTAAAATCCACACATTCAGAATCTGGAAATAACTGAAAACACCTTGAGTCGACTTGTTCATGGCTTTATTGTGATCAGTCACATTTAAAAAACAGCACCACCCTTCATATTAGGAGGAACAAAAACAATGATTCAAGAGAGAAATATTTTCATTTCAGGTTGTATATATGGTCCACTAGTGTTGTATAAATGGGGTAAGTGGTCCTGAGCCTGAAAAAGTTTGAGAAACTCTGGTTTAAAGTCATAACAAAAAGCAAAAAGGTTTTCAAAATAAATTGTTACAAGTAATCAAACTAAGTTTATCCAAGTAACTATATTAAGCTTAATATAGGGCTAGTTTTATTTTTTAAAAAGTACTTTTTTAAGCTTTGCATCATGTAATAATGTTATTCCCTATTCCAAAACTTACCCGTAGTAAGTTATTTCATTTTAGATGCCATTTCATTTTTGTCATAGATTTTTGAGAAATCCCTTAATCTCCATGGCAACCATTCAGCTGTACAAAACGCCTGGTTGGTCCTAGCTCTGCCTTCGAGGTGCAGCTCCTCCTAAGAGCTGCCGTTTCCAAACCGAGCTTCCGCCTCACAGAGCAACCTTCCCCTTGACTCCCCCAACCAGCTCCTTCAAACTAGCCACCAGCAATTAGCAAGTACACCTGGTGGAACTACTGACCTCATTATAGGAGCAACTTCTCAGTGAAATTAAGCTAAAATAAGGCTAATAAGGAGCCATGTTTTGATGATTTCTTGAAGGGAGTGTTTTAGAAAAACATTTGGCCTCTGTCCTGATATATTGTTGTTATATTTTGTACAAATATTAAACTAATTATAGAACTGAAAGCCTTTCCATTTCTTCAGTTGCTTTTTCCATTTGTTCTCATAAGTTTGAGATTTTAAGTTTCAAATGAAATTATCCTGTTTCTGGGTGAAATGGACCCCAAAGCAACAAAAACTCAAAATACAAAACAGTGATTTTTTTTATTTATTTAATTGACGAGAGTCCTAACAAATTAAATCTATATTTAGAGCTTTTTGAACTTGATTTTTTTTAAAAATACAGATCATGGGCCACTGAACTTAATTCTTTTGTTTTGTCCTATAAATGCATTTATTTTTTTAAAGCACAATGGAAAAATACAATAAATAATAAAATAATCTTGAAAGAAATACATTTTATTATAAATGTCATTTCATCTCCTTTGCTTCCAAGAAGATGAAGCCCAGGCATCACTGTGGTCTGGGTTAAACTCTCCAGACATTGAGACACAACATACAGTATTACCTTTGACTTCATCCCACAGACTGGCACTTTTTTACAACCAGAATGATGAATATAAATGTTTGTCTAAATCATGCATTTTATCCAGTTCCTTCTACCCAAACTGATGTCACTGAATCCTCTGTTTCAGCACCGCATCACTGATATACTTTAACATGATCTTTAGCATTTGTTGTTCTGTTTTTAAATGCTCCGTTTAACTGTAATTCATTATGATTGTGTTTATTACATGAGGATGAACTAAATGGAAGTACTGACGATTAAATAATAAACTAACGCAGAGTATATGACTGCAATCACGTTTCCATGTTCAGCCATATTAAAACTTAATTGCTTCAGGACTGTGCAACTATCCCCCCACCCCGCACACACACACACACAAATGAAAGAGAAAGTATTTCAATTAGGTTTCACTCGTCGACGTCTCGGCCATTTCAAGTCCTCATCAAATATACATTAAAAACATTAAAACAGATTCGGAAATCTGCTCTTTATCTGGGGGAAATGAAGACTTTATTTTCGGTTTTGTTGGTTTTCTTGATCAGTCAGCTACCTGCCGTGAATCAAGGTAAGTTAAGATATTTTTTAGGAACGGAAAACTCTTCCCCCAGGGATAGAACACACCTCTGGGGGAAGAGTTTTCCTCTGTGTAAGTTACACGATGTGGTGATATCGTATAACTACTTCATGATTTCTTGAATTTGCGTTTTACTGCTTAAAATAAGCAGGTACGTAATTTGTCTGACATACAGGTTTTATATTCTCTCTGTCCATATTTTCCCGGATTATCCGTCCCCCCGCTCCCCCTCACCCATCCGACACGGAAGAGGATTAGACCCACTGATAAAAAATGAAAAACCTTTTTAATGACGTTGAGCTTCACGTTGCGTACTTAAATCAGGACAGCGCAATAGAAAACAATCATGAATGAACATACGCGCAAAGGACCACAAATACATGTCATTCTAACCATTAAAGAGTCACAAATCTTTGCAGCAGCCACTTAAAGTGTGGATCTGCTGGAGGAGCGCTAAACAAGTTGTGGAACAGTGACATTAATTATGTCCTTAAGTCTTATTAAAGTAAAAATGTATGTAGATTCAAGAGATTTCTCAATGTCTCAATGTTACTCATATTTTCAGTTTTTAACTAGAAAATATTCTGATAATTAAAATCTTAGTTTCCCAGACAATTCAATTCATTTTTTTTGTCAAATTAAAACCACATACTTAAATGTTCATAGTGCATACCCTGGTAAAAAAAAAAAAAAGAAGTATACTTCAGTATACTATTTTGTACTTAGTATACTTTAGTAGTATTTAAATTGTTTAAAATTACAATTAATAGTATACTACACTTACTTTTTTGGAACAACTTCTAGTATACTTAGTGTACTTAAAGTATACTTTTTAAATTTCATATTTCAGAGCTTTATTACATTTTGATATAATTATATTTTGAGTGTTATTATATAATTATGTCTCAAAATTATATTAAATATATATTAAATATACTTCAAATATATTTTAAATGTACTATTAATATAATAATGTATTTAAATTACACTTAATTTTTATTTTTGATTTCCTGCTATTGATAATAAACTACAATTTTAATTACTCTTAATTCATCTTTATTCCTACATAACTATTTTGTACATGACATCCATCACTACACTGCAGTACTTACATTGTTTTAGGCTAAAATTACATGGAAAGATTAATTACACAAGATGCCCATGGTAATTCAAATACTTTTTATTACAGACATTTTAAAATTGTCCAATTTTACTCAACTTTATGAACTTTACATAAATTATCAGTTTACACATCAAAAGTGAACACATGAACATGAAAATTTAAGTGTGACAAAAAAACATGAAAGTGAGGATCAACGACAGAACATTCCAGTTCACTGCACCTTTCAGAAACCTACAAAAAAGAACAATAGAGCAATTAAACAGAGAAAGCATTTGTATTTAAAGAGAACAGAAAAATGGCAAATAAAAAAATTATACTTACAATTTCAAGACGTTGTGGATTCGCCATGTATGCAACATCATCAGAACTGATGATGATTGGGACCAGATGCCTGGGGTGGAAAAACATTTCTAGGTGTCTTTGCCTGTTTATGTTAGAAGTAGAAAAAAATAGTCACCAATGTCATAGAATCAGTTGATGTTGGCATCAACTTTGAAGCTCTTTTAAGGGTGGACTTAAGGAGACAAACTACCTTAAAATCTTTCCATCCATGATCTGAACACACTGATCCTTGCAGGGTGGTGAGGGGGGCTGGTGGTGCCCATCTCCAGCAGTCATCACATGAGAGGCAGGGTTCACCCTGGACAGGTCACCAGTCCATCACAGGGCCCTGAAAGCCAACAATAAATAAAATGTGAAAGAAAAACGTTAGATTAACAAGGGGAATAAATTCTGTCCAGTTACCTTTAAATCAGCACAGCAACTCGCACTTCCTGCAGAGCCGGCCCAAGATAATATGGGGCCTTAGGCAAAATTTGATTTAGCCCCCAGACCCGTCCTACTAAGAACCTCAGCATCACTAACATGTTTAAATATAGATTTAGTGAAGTCTGTGATAAGGGGCTCAGGATAATTAACCAGCTTAAAATCAATCACTAATTATTAGTTATTATTTACGGTAATGTATGTGAAAAAACCCATCTCAAATAAAAAGATTATACAATATTGCAGCCATGGTAACACAACAGTTAAACTATAAAGATTATTCTTTGCACATTCACAAGTAAACCTCCTAATTAACTCTTAAATGTACTATTTCATTTAATGTATAATTGTTTTTTATCTCTGCAGAAAGCATTCAGTAAAATTTAATGGCATTGTAATTCTCAATAAACAAATTCTAGATTTCTCAAAAGTGCTAACATCAAAACATTATGAGTTAACCCCTCTGAGCTTTTCTGATCGTTACAGCAGTCTGCAGCCAATATGTGATGGATGATAAACAGTCAGATATTATTATTTAGTAAGTCAGTAAATAAATCCAGCAATCTTTTCTCCTATAGTCTGTTTTATAACTGCAGTCTCAGATCAACACAGCTCTGTCAGCAGAAGAAACCTCTCAGCAGCAACTATTTTTATGGGGAACCATAGACTACATTTACTTTGCATTGTCCCCACATGATGACAGTGATATTGAATGATTAGATGAAATATTAGATTCTTAATTAATATGAGTTATTGTGCTATTGTATAATGTTTAAAGATCTTGTTCAATGGGCCCCTTTTTAACTTTGAGCCCCTCCAATGGTCTCTGCATGGCCCTGCTATTTAGCAACAATCAATTCAAGAAATAGATAAAGAAAACTGGACATTCAGAAGGTGAATCTCTTTTCTCCAACAACATTAAAGGTGGGTTACCTGCGGAGAACGCAAAGCCTCATGCACTTTGGGACTACTTCAGAAATTTACAAAGAATTTCTAAAAGCACTGCTGTCAACCCATTGTCAAGTGGAAAATGATGCATTTTCAAAAATCCTTTTTTCTTCTATTTTTCATTGCTTCATTGAACTTTCAAAATGCTATGTATGTTTGTGATGTTTTGACCAGACAGAATACTAATTCAAGATATCAGTAATGTCATTCTGACTAGTCAGAATGTTAATATCAGAATGTTGAATACTTTGAGCATCTTACATAGAAAAGCTGTGTAATTAAATTTATTCCTAATTAATTTGGAAATAGCTTCAAAGGAATTTGGACTAGTCAAAATTACAATTCAAGATATCTAATTTAGTTTTGCCGAGTCATACTTTGCTCTAAGATATCTACAATTTAATTTTCACTAGTCCAAATCTTCTATCAAAAAATGCATTTACAATATCTGTAATTATGGTATCTTTAGTTGGTCTTAGTTAAAGGTACTGTAGTTTTGACTAGTCAAAGCTAAAAATGCAACATTTTGAGTTTACTTTATGTCTAGACATTAATTATGTTTCATATAATTAGTAATTAATTGTAGATATCTTGACTTAAGACTCTATACTGCGCAGTGGTAGATCTAAAGTCATTTCAGCTAGTCAGAATGTAACTAGATTTCTTAAATAGATATTTTGTCTAGGTAAACTATAATTAAAGACAACTTACTAATCATAAAGCAATTTTTGATTTCTGGACTGTAAGGGAGGTAAAACCATATTTATGTTAAAACGTCATGCCATACAGCATATCAGGTGAAGCCCAGCTTCAATGCTTGTCATCTCGCTGAAAACCATGTGACCTACAACAAGTGATGCCTCACATGACATTGGACATATCATTGCTTCATTTTGTATGTCAGTTTTCAAACTAAATGCACGATGAGGCATGCTGCTTCATGGGTTGTTGTGGGTTGTTTGGTCACGCATTATAAGGAGTAACAAATGATGATGTGATTTTCAATTTTCAGACTCTCTGAAATATATATATATATATATATATATTT
>NW_006800476.1:208544-230573 GCF_000485575.1 Poecilia formosa | reverse complement strand
AGCTTGTTGGCTCCTCATAAAGAACAAGTTCTCTATCTGGTCCCTGGTGGTGTTGAGTTTCCAGAGTCTCAGGATGATCAGTTTTCAGGACGAGTCCAGAGTGACAAAGACGTCCTCAGAGAAGGACGAATCAGACTCCATGTGTCCAGACTGAGGACTGAAGACTCTGGTCTGTATCTGTGTGGAGTGAAAACTGAAGATGGAGTCGGCTCTGCAGAATGTCGACTCGACGTCTCAGGTGAGATCTGATGTCATGTATGTTTCAGACTGATGTGGTCACCTCTGTTTTTAAGAAGGGTGTGTCTTCCAAATATTGAGGGATCAAATTTTTTAGCATTCCAAATTAATTAAGTGTTTTGTGGATCTGGAAATATTCTATGACTGTGTCCCCTTCGATATTTTGTTCATGGTGTGTGTATGCTGTTTCAATATGGGGTGTATGGGTGGCTTTGAAGAGCTATGCAATCCGAAAGCAGCAAATGTGTCCACATTCTCTGTCAGGGCTCCATTTTGTATCAAATCCTGTTTGTGGTGTTCATACAGAGACACAGTCATGGAGAGCAGAGTGTCTGGATTGGGAATTTTGCAGAGGATCTGGTCCTTTTGGCTTCTTCAGGCAAGGATCTCCAGCACTTAAGCTGCTGAGTGTAAAAGAGGCTTAGTTCCTCCTCAGAGCTGCAGTTTCCAAGCTTCCAACTCACAGAGCTGCCTTCCTACATTCAGCTTCCTCTTGAATTGTTGATTCCATCCTTTTAAATCTGGGTAAACAATAACATTTTGTATTAGGTGATCCTATCCGAAGTGAAAATAGACAAAAAAAGTTCATGTCCTGTTGAGAGATAGATCATTTTTTTTACTCAGTACATAATCATAAATTTTTTTAAAGTAGTTATGTTTTGTTATTAAAAGATCACAGTGATGACATATTAGACAATAAAGCAAATATGTGATATCTTCTTTGGGATGCCATGACTCCTCCAGGGGGAGATAATAGCGCATTCTAGCGCCGCCTGGCTGGCATTGTTCTCTGTTTGTCTAAATAAATAAATACAATAGTCCTGGTAAATTAGAGTTTCTAAGTCCCAAATGAGATCATCTCTGCTTGTTTCTGGGTTAATTTGACACAAAACTGATTTTCTGTCTTCCTGAGTTCTACAAGTGAACCAAATGTCATGTCTCTAAGTAAATTCAATGCACAGAGTGTTTTGAAAGTTGCCAGGTGGCGCTCTTAAGCTGTTTTTGTTTAGATTTTTGTAGCGATCTTAAAATATGTAATTTTCATGCATCTGCCAAGTTTGGTAAATTTTCAGACATGTTAAGGCCTCCAAAAAGTCACTTCATTTGACAGAAGCATAATCAAAATAATGATCAACACTGATTAAGTTTTGACAGAGCTTTGCTGTTTGGGCCTAATGGAGAAAATGGAGCCACTGCTCCCTGGTTTTTAAAAGTGGTGGAGAGACAACAACAGGACATCATCAGAAATATTAGTGTTTTTTTTATCTTTGTTTCCTCTTCCAGATCAATATGAGGTGGTTGGTCATGAGACGATACATGCAAAGGTGGGAGACGACGTTATTCTGCCATGTCATGTGAAGCCTCCGTTTGATGTGAACAAACTTACAATCGAATGGAGATTCAAGGACAAAAAAATATATGTGCATCGCAGCCAAAAGAGAGATAATAAAACATCAGACCCAGAATACAAAACCCGAACCTCTCTGTTCCATAAAAACTTAACAAAAGGCAACATTTCCCTCATTTTGACCAATGTAACCAAGGAGGATGAAGGGAATTATATTTGCTTTGTTCCCAAACTGGAAAGTCAAGTCAAGAAGGGAAATGTTACTTTAAAAGTTGGTGAGTTATAAAAAAACGGAGATAATTTAAGACAAACTAAATAAATATGTTGATGTTTTTAACAATGTAATTCCTCAACAGATGAAAATGGACCCAAAGGAAACAGAACTGGTCCTGAAGGTAAATATCTTTAACTAGATAATCAGTGGTTACTTCACTCTGACTTAGTTTTAAACCTTTTTGTTACCTGCTGTGATTGTGGCTCATTGGGTTGAATATTCATCTTCCAACTTTCCCTTGTCACATGTTGATGTGTCTTTGGGCAAAACAGATAACTAATAAATATCTATTGATCTGCATAAAGGTACATGAATGAGTGTGTGTGTGTGTGTGTGTGTGTGTTAGTGAGAGTGAATGGATGAATGTGTCAGCAGTGTTTAGTGCTTTGAGAGATCAGCATGACTGGAAATACTTTAGATAAATTCAGTCCATTTATGTTTAACTTATACTGTATTGTTCTTTTTCAGGTGGAAATGGAGATAGCAATGGTAAGAGTGTGTTGACTAAATTTACTTTTTCAATTTACTGTCAGAAAATTTTTGATAAATTAGTAGAAAGCTTAAAAATTCTGTTTCTGCATAAACTGGTTGATTTGAACACTGACTGACCTCTAACTGGATAATCAATATTAGTTATCAAGTTCATATAACCAGGTTTCCTTGGACAAAACTATGAGTAAATAATATTCTCCTTCCTTAACACATGATGTCTGAGCATTGCTATGGTGTGAATACTTAAATATTATTTTAGTAGATGAACATAAAACATCTTCAAAAATCTGGAATGAAGGAACCAAAGAAAGAACCAAACCAGTGGAGATCCACAGCTGTTTTCCTGGTCCTGATTTAATCTTCCTGCTTTTGCTGAAGCTTTTTCTCTGACTAGTGTCTTAAAAAACATCCACTGTTTTGCCGCCATTAAAATAAAACATGTGAATTAGCCTTTAAGATCATATACAGATATGACATCATCCAGGCACATCAGTATTAGTCTATGTAAACTTATGAATTTAAATAAAGTAACAAAACCAGCATAATGACATTAAAGACGTATGTTTCTGTTTTTCCTAAATGACCTGAAAAGCAAAGTTTAGTGTGATTTAATGTCAGACAGTAAAAATAAAGTTCAGGTTTCAGCTGTGGTTCAGTAAATATTGACACAAGAAGAATCTTGTTTTAAAGTTTTAATCCTACAAATAAAGTAAAGAACAAAATATAATTTACTAAAACAAAAAACCCTGCTTTTCCTCTTTGTCACAGGATGGAAGATTGGTCTTGGTGTTGGAATACCAGTCATCATCATCATCATCATCATCATCGCTGGTCTCTGTTATTGGCAACGTAAACGAAGTAAGTCAGTTGTTTCTTTGCAGGTTTTTGGTGAACTACTGACCGTCTCCATACAGGAATAATAACAGAAACTACAAATCAATGTGAATGTCTGTATCAGTGATGCAATGCAAATGCTTTGATGTGGTGAATGTGAGAATCTGCTGAGGTACAAAAACAATCTCAAATGTACATGAGGAGCTGAGGCAAGACAACAGAGCATCACAGGGGTCAGGAGGTAGAAGGCGACCCTGAAGAGGCCATCTGTAAATGACCTGTGCTGTGAATTAGCAGATCAGAGACGCCTGAATAGAGGAGGACCTTAAATACCAGCAACACCTGCAGACCGGATCATAGGGCCCACAGCTGAAATGCTGTATAAAAAACATTATACATTCATCACACATTTATCAATATATATAGGTCAAATGCCGGGGCGGCCCGAGGCATAAGTGAACTAAACGGCCCCCTAAGTGGAACTGATTTTTTATTTTTTAAGTAATGATTTTTATGTGATTATACTAACAAAAACATACAAATTGTTGTGATTTTTTTTTTACAGTAATATATATTTGATAATGTATGTAGAAATCTTCCTTATACGGACAAAAATAAAGATAAAAAAAAAATTGCTCTTGGTGACCCCCTAGTGGCCGCGGTAGTTACCGCACTACATCGTATCATGAGCCGCAATGAGCAGAGAGCATCCAAACCTCCGAAGCTCCGGTGGAAGATAAGTTAGCAAAACAGTCACAAAAATGACTTATTCTTCAGGGAGAGAGAAACGGAGAGAGAATAGAATAAAGACAAGATAAAGGTATGTTTTTCTTGGTAATGTATTGTTTATCAGAAAGATTTGTGGAGCTACTATTAGAAAATTAGCTTAATAGAGACCTGGAACGGTCCAGTTCAACAGCCAAACATTTATGCTCCAATGTTTATGTGTGAATGATTAACTTTAAATGAGTTGATTATCATGATGGCTCTGCATATTTCTGAGGGTTTTTTGGCTTCAAAATGGCGTGTTTGATAATGTTTGACTTTGTCTAGCAAAATGTTTTTACATCAAGTTACATGGCTGCTACATTAATATATCAATGAGCTACTCTAAGCTGTAGTTGGCAATATATATATTAGCTTGCTGCTGAGCATAATAATTTATATCTAAAACAATATTTTTGCATCAATTTATAAGTTATGTGAAACTTCTACAATTACAATAGTGTGAAGGCTCAGAATTAGCTTAGTACCGGTCTACATTCTAAGGTGAGAAAGACTCTCCAGAAATGTATTTAATCATAGAATGTCATGACTGTGTATAGGGCTGCACCAGTTTCAGTTTTCTGGCCAATTGCGGATTACCGATCTTTAAAAAGCTTTACCTGTCAATTTAGATTTTTCTTGATACCAGCTTTTTTTTGTCTGAAATGCTGCTAAATGTAGCAAGAAAGTCAGTGAGTTGCAGCAGTGGGTGAATATTGTTAACTGCAAACATGCGGACCTGACCTGGTGGGTCTGCATGTTAGTAAAACTTCTCACTGTAGTTTTACTATTGTTACAACCCCACCCTAAAATTCCTAAAGTAAATGCTGTCACTGGGCTTTAACATAAAACGAAAAAGTAATCCGAACAGTTGATGAGTAAACAAAAGTATAATTTATTTTACAATCCTGATAAAACAACAACTACAGGAGACATAAAAAAAACATAGGGGAGCTTAATGAACTGAACAAAAACACTTCTTGAACAATTGGTCACAAAGATGCTCACAGCAAGCTCAGATCCCACACAGGATCACAGGTCAAACAAAAGGAGGGATCTGGCATCTCCAGCTTGCTGCTTATATAGGGCGGCTGACGAGCCCCAACACACTTCACCTGCAGCAATCAGGCAGAGCTGAAACAGAAAAACACAGGGCTCTCTCAGAAAGAGAGCCCCTAGAGGTCAGTGACCGTAACAACTAACAGCAGAAGAGGACAGAGGCTGATTTTAAACCTTTGCTGAGGTGGATAAGATATACTTTACATATAAGTATCGGCCGATCACCCATCCCCCAAAGTTAAGGAAGTTGGCGCCGATAAATGGGCCAACACATGTATCCTATATACATCTAATCTGACTGACTAGATGTTATATAACGTGATGAAGCAGAAATGAACTGGTACCTGACTGGGTTAATCGAGGCTCACCAGCTTTCAGTGATGTGAAGGTTTAGACCAGAGGTTTCCAACCTGTGGCCCCGGATTTAGACAACACTAAAGAAAAACAGCCAAGAATCAAGAAAACAAAACCCAACAACATTCATTTATAAAATACTATGAATAAAACTATTAAAAATTGCAAACACATAACTCAGATTTTCTCTTCTAATATATCTTTGTTGTGTTTTCTTCAACAGAGAAGCTTATAGCTAATGAAAACATGTTTAAGATTATAATTACATCAGGCCAATTAAACAAAGAAATCAGGGCTTAATGTCAGACATGTCTTATACCTTCCTAGAAGTTATATTCAAAAAGAAAATTTAATCAGCCTCATGTGAATATACATTACATATTCAATTTAATATGACTATGTTTCCATCTTTATTTTAATATGCTTTGCTTTCTGGATTGTCTTATTTTTTTAACAAGCATCTGGAAACAAATGAAAGACAAATCATTTCAGAAAAAGTCAAAACTTTACTTTACTGCTTTATTTTGATTTATTTTTTGCTGATTGATGATATTCTGAAAAACTGAAAATGACATTTAGAGAAAGAAGAAATTCTGTTTTTATTCAAGTCATCTTAATAATAATGTAACTTTAGGATATCAAACAATCAGAGGAAAAAATTCTGTTTTGTGTTTCATAGAACAAAATGGAAATGGCAACTCTGGAGATAAAGCTGAAGAAATTCCTTTCCGGGACGTGGAACAACCAAACCGAAGGGTGGATGAATCCTCCCCCCTGAGCTGAAGTCTTTTCAACCACTTGTATGTGTTGGTATGAAAACTGGTACATGTAGAGAACTATGGACCATGATAAAAATTAAAAAAACAACTGTATGCCCCAAAAAGATTTAATATTTTTTCAAAAAAGGATGAACTGATGATGTAAGTTAAAAAAGAACATCCTATGAACACAGCTGGTGCTGTAGTAGTTTAGCGTCTCTCACTCAGGTTTGATATCTGATTTGTCTTGAAAAGTATTTTTTAATTCATGCAAAAGTTTGTGCCAACCAAAGTTTTTAAATTTAATTTGTGTCAGTGAAACTTATTTTAACGCTCACACACTTCTAACAGGAATAACCAAATGTTTTTGTATTTTATTATGATTTTGCACACTTGTTGCCTAGTTCTTCAATTTATGAATCAGCAATGAATTCACTAGTTCACCTTTGCTTCCATGTCCAGACCTCAGTAGTGATGAATATTTACTCATTAAAACTCCCACATTCACATAGGAACAAATGACCTGAATATTTTTATGTACATCATCACACCATTTTGATACTGTTTTTAAAAGCACCCTTGTAGTTGCATTATGTAAGATTGTTAAAATATGTTCTCAGGAGTTATTTATTAACATAAAAAAATAGAGAAAATTTTAAATGTATCAATTACTATTGACAATAGGGCCATAGACACAACATATAGGATAGTAACTTCATCTTATAAGTCAGCTGTAGTGACTTTTTTCTTACAGGGTCTTACCTGAGGGAAGGTAGAGAAGTTTTGTTGATGAATGTGTATTATGGTCTGGCAATCATAAAAACTGTGTTGATAATTATCGTTGTCACATCAATGATGAGCCATAGAGGGAGAAATACACACTATACAAACTATAAGATCAGAGCATAAATGTCTCCTACATTAACACTCAGTGGAGGCTTAGAGCTGAGCTTCTTAAACCAGGTAAATGAATCACCTGTTTATTTGAGTCAGATATGTGGAAGCAGGGAAAACAAGCAGATAATGAGTCCAAAAGTCCAAGGCTGAGAAACGATGATTTATGTGAAGCAAATCAAACTGACAGAACCACTTTAACTTTGGTCCAGAGTTCTGTCCACTTTGAGATGAGTCCATTTGCACTAATATTTACACTTTCAAACCGATGAGCCTTTTTTAAATTCATCAGCTTGAACTGAGTCTGGCTTAATATGGCTGTTTAATGTAGGAATAAACGGCTGCTGCAAAGTTAAAGACTGTGATAAAATGGTGCTCTATATGCTCTATACTTTATATTTATTACAAACATCTCAGAAATCAAATGGCTCTTACTTTGAAAAACAGGTTTTTCAACTAGCCAACATCAAAATCCAACATGGCGGCTCCTCTGGGTTACCAACTCAAACCTTTCTGGAGAGAATTTGAAGCTGTTCCTCTATTTCACACTTTGTTTTGCTGCATAGAAAAAGGAAAATGAAAAGTAATTCCTTTTCAATAGCTCTATAATTCAATAGAAACTGTAAAAGGTCTGACTATCAATGCAGGATTATTTTAACAACTTAAAAAAACAAAAAAAAACAAAATACTTTCTAGTAAACATTTTGAGTCTTGAATTAAAAGGTGTTTGTTAGAACTAAGTCATTATTAAAAAGCCATAGTTTTAGGAAGAGGCCTGTTGACTTTTGTAAATAATATGTCTAACAGAATTTGATCGTCTGAAGCATTTTTATTTTGTCTGGTGAACTTTTACTGTACAACTCAAAGTAAAACTGGAGGGCGCCCTCTAGTGGTTAAGTCAGAATATCCATCCATTTTCTAACACCTTTGTCCCAGTGAGGTCAGGAGGTGCTGCTGCCTCTCCAGCAGACATTTCGGGTGAGAGGCAGGGTCACCCTGGACAGGTCGCCAGACTGTCACAGAAGTCAGAATGTTACTCTGATAAATCAAGTCTTTGTTGGGGATGTTGATGCCACATTTAATGGAAAATGTGAAACATGATTGTCCTCAGGACCACTAGAGATCTGTTTATCTTCTAGTTGGAAGTTGTTCATTTTTCCTATAAACTGCTGTTGTCACATTAAATATGTAAAAAGTCAAACTTTATACAACAAGTTATTATGATTATTATTGTTTAATAGACAGCATTATTCAAAGTGCTAAACAATAAGGAGCTCAAAACAAATCAGACCAAACAGTTAAAACAAAGAAAGTCAATAAAAATATGGTATAAAATCAACGTACATAAAGTGAACACGTGACTTTAACGTATCCTTAGAATCATTCAAAGAACTGATGTCTTAACAGGAAACTGATCCTCATGGTGATGGGGAACAAAAGGAGAAAACATTCTTTCCAAATGTTTTTTCTTTGGTTTTAGGAATTTTTAATCGGTCAGTGTCTTGAGATGGGAGAACATGAGGTGGGACATAAAGCTGCAGAAGATCAGAAAACTTTAAGTCTGTTTGAACCTAAAGCAACCAGTGGAAGGATTACAGAAGTAGTAATGTTAGCTTATTTCTTGGTTTTGGTAAAAAGTGAGCAGCCACATTTTGAACCATCTGAAGACTGATAAACTTTTCCTCAGTAACCCAGAAAGCAGAACATTGAAACAGTCAATGCATGTATGTATAAATGGGTGCATATGAATCCCTGCATTTTCAGACGATAAAACTTTAAATTCACCAAAAAAGATCCAAGTTAAAGATGATCCTTGTTACCTCTTACATGAGGATGATTGAACCACACATCCAAATCATTTACCTGATCCCTGCATTGTATAACATAGGCCTCAGTTTTCAAAGTAAAATTTTGGGACAAGTAGTGAAGTTTCTGAGCTACAATAACCATTGCTGATAATCTGCCCCTAATCACAGATAGACCCCAAGATAAGACAAGTCAGCTCAGTTTCCAAATATGAAAGGCACAAACCTGCAGATCATCAAATCAACGTTAAACAAGCACAGAAGAAAATCATTACATTTATTTATATGTATAAATCTTTTTGTGGATAAACTCTCTATGCCACATCTCGTTTCAATTCAGGGAGAAACTTTCAGAGATTAATGCATGACATATACAGTGTATGTTTACACTGCATTACATTTGTTTTTTGTTAACTTCTGTGGAGGTTTTATCAGCAAACACTGAAACTGTCTTTGAATCCTGAAATCAGCTAATTAAATTAAATTAATGAGCAGCTACTTAATTGTAATTTTAGAAGATTTTGTTGTTGTTTTCGGCTCCTGCTGACAAAAAAGAAAAAAAGATATGTAAATGAGAGCAGCTTTTTTAAAATTAGAAAACAGGGAAAAAAAGAAAACACAAATCCTAACCTGTAAAATGTTCTGCTGTCTTGGACAAATCATTCTAACATTTAACAGATTTTTAGAAGAAAATCTGACAAAGGATCATAAAGGGGTTCATGCTGGGAGGGAGAATTTATTTGTTTACTTTGAATTAAATACTTGATGTGAGATATTAATGCCTTCCAACACTCAGAGTAAATACAAACATAACAATCTTTCTACTATACCAACAGGGGAAACTCACATCAGATACATTTTTGATTGTGTTTCTAGAACAAAAAGCAGAAAATATGAAAGATTGTCAAATTCATTCATTTATTTTGGGACTGTAGAAAACAACAGTGAAATTCCCATCATGAAAATTAGCATCAGGATTATTTTATTTTCTAATGAAGTGGGTTTAATGTGAAAACTAGAGGGGAACAATTTTAAAAGACATCAGTGCTGCTGACCTGTCATGTCATAAATACACTGAGGTTTACTTATCATGCTTATACAGCTGTTGTTTCAACCCTCCAGGTCTCTCAGGTCTAATGGTTCTGGTTCTGCATCCAGAACCAAACATGTATGTAGAAGCAGCATTCAGCTTCTATGCACCACAAATCTGGAACAAACGTCCAGAAAACTGCAAAACAGCCGAAACACTGAGTTCCTTTAAATCTAGACTAAAACCCACCGTTAAGAGCTGCTTTTGGAAACATAAAAAATGAAATGAAATGTGAAGTGACACCTCTTGACAAAATGTAATGTTTCCATTGTTGACTGTGATTCTATGACTGTATTTTTTGTGTTTTTATGATGTAATGCAGCTTGAAATGCTTAGTTCCTGAAGATTATTTCAAGTATACAAATAAACGTAATCATTTCATAATTACTACTAGGCTGAAATTGGCTGGTATGTTGAGCTAAATATCTGACATCCGGTGTATTTCCAGTCCAGAGTCATGATTTGGGGAGACAAATAAATAATACACAAAAACAGTGGATGCTGGTCAAAACGATTAGTGGGATTTTTAGGTACAATCACAGAGGAGATTTAATATTTTACGTAATATTTCTTTATATTACTTAAAGTATGAAGAATTAGTTTAAGTACTAATGTTTTATGTATAGAGGTATGAATCAGACTGTGAGATGGTGGTTGAGCAAACTGGCAGCTTTGTCACATTACTAGTAAACATGCTCCTCTAAACCAGAGAAATTAGAAAAAATATTTTTATTGTTTTCCATCCTTTGTATTTGTTTGTTGTGTCAATAAATGTGTTTTTATGTTTAATGTGAACTGATGTTCAGGTTTGACTCTTGTAAATAAAAACCCTTTAAAACATTGTTGTATTTTTTATTTTTTTTTTTCCGTGCTGTGTTTTTTTTGTTGTACTAATAATGATTTTTTTATGCTGCAGGAGGCAGCGGGGCGGTTTTTTTGTCGGCGTCCTGTTTTTTGTTTTGTTATTAGCCGGTCGTCGGAGGAACAACCCACCACACTGCTGCTTTTTTTTTCTTGATGACCTATTTTTGGATCTATTTTAGTTTTCCTTTAATTGCATTAGTTTTCATCACTGAAGGCTCACTGTACCCAGTTTCTAACTAGTAATTATGTAGATTGTTGCTTACATAAAACAAAACAAAATGTGTTCTTAGGATGAAATTGTTCAAGAATATAAACTCATAGAAACTCATAAATGGCATGTTAATCATGTCGACTGTTTCTGCTCTGCTATTTATTCTCCAGACACTCAGAGCCTGAGAAACACGAGATGAAAACATTTGATACTCTAAACCAAAATCAAATGTTTTAGTTTGTTTCCAGTTTTCTCTGTTAGGTCTGAGCAGCATAAAGCAGGTTTCTGAGCAAAGCATGTTAGGAAATGTTAAAACAATGTCCTGTGTGGATTTCATTGATGTGTAAAATGAAAGAACATTTTGGAAGACATTTTCCGACAGACCAAATTTTGATCATTAATGTAATTTTTCTCATTTTGATGAATTTCAGGGGGTGAAGCTATGAGTTATAATAAAAGTAAAAGTTATAGCTAGTTGTGAGTTACAACATTTCATTTAGGATACAATAAAGTATTTTTGAATTTGAATTCAGAATTATGAGTCAAATAAATTGAACAATTCACCAAAATTAAGATAAATTATTTAATGTTAAAAAGTCTAGTAACATTTCTTAAAAAGAAATTCAATATAAAAGCAGCAAAAAAAAACATGTCAAGTTTTTGTTTCATGCATAAATATATTGGCATTTTTTAATAGGTTGTTTAAAAAATGTAAGAAATGCATCTTTACTGAAACACTGATCTTTGAATCTTCATAAATATATCACAGAATATTTCAAAAGATTTGTAATGTAAAACTTTTTTCATCAATATTTAATAAAATAGCTTTTTTAAATAAATAAAATAGCCAGTCGAGCAATTCCTCAATTCCTCTGAATGTAAAATAAATATATAAAAATACATACTGTTAAAAAAATGTCTAAAAAGAGAACTTAGTACAAACTAATCTTTAAAATAAAATAAATTACAGATCACAGACACATTAGAGGGAGACTGTAAGAACACTGTGCTAGAAGTTGGTCCTTTTTGGTGTCCATTAAAGTCATAATTCACCTGGATGTTTGTCACCATCAGGTAAAAATGACAAATACTGGGACAAGATGGCACAGAAGAAAGTTCAGTGTTGGCTGTTTTGTTGTTTCTTCTTCTCTGAAATCTGGTCTCCACAGATGAAACTCATCCTGAGGTCTTAAACATCCAGCAGTCTGACATCCTGCTGTAGGGAGAAGAAAGAGGACAGATTGAAACGTGAGCTTGAAGCACAAGCAGCAGTCGGTTCATTTTAACATACGTTAAACATGAGGGGTGAACCGATACAGCTTTTTCACTTCCAGTACAATCCTGACATTACAGTTTAAATCTCATACACTCTTTTATTAATTATTTTGGAGAGTAAAATGCTAGAAAAGGTTGGATCAAGTGGTATTACTCAAACAAAGCAATAGTCAACAACAGTTATGAGAACAACTGACCCATTTGTTATTAACAGCATGTTACATGAACTGTAAACATAAACAAGAATATTCTGCAATTAAATTAAATAAATTAAAAGTCTCTGAGAATAAATCCATAATTTGTTTTCAATAAATCCAATGAAAGCAAATTATAATAAAGTACAAAGCAACAATTCAATTTAACCGTCAGCCTGATGTTGCTGAATGGTGGGAAAAAAACACAATATTGTCCAATTGTGAGAAATGAAGAGTTTCCAGCTCCAATTTCCCTGACTGCACCCAAAATAATGTGATCACTGCTCTTGGTCTTCACTAAAACAACAATGTAAAAAACATATTACTCTAATAATAAGAGCAAAGAACAGATAATAACTAAGCAGTTAACTTGATGACAACTTTCCTACTGCTTCATGTCCACTTTTTTGATCCAGTGTAACATTGATTCAGTTTTACAGGCACTTCATTTATTACTAGCTAAAGTTATAGGAAATAACATAAATTGCAATTTAATCCCATATATTTTAAATCCATTTTTTAAACATTACATAAAATAGCCATGTTCCAACACAGACTATAAAGCCGACATGAATAATGTCCATCCCATGTTGAATTGTAGCCACAATAACAGCTGAAACTCAAAATGACTGTAGCTCACAAATAGCAGGAATGCAGAATGATTCGATTTTTAAAAAATAAATTAAAATACATTGTTTACCATTTTATGCTTCCAACTTCTTGCCCAGATAAGTGATGTCATTACAACCACTGAAAACTTGAAACTTTTAGGTCAGACTTAGATGTTTATGTTTCCTGATGGTTTATTGTGAATTTATGGAGTTTCTGTAAGATGAATCCTGGTCTCATCTTCACCAGAGTTCAGCCCAGCAGGGGGAGTGTCAGCTGTGTTCAAACTCTTCTTCTTCTTCTTCCAAAAGAGATTACAAATGGTTTATCATTAATATGAACATCTGGACAGTCAAGACAAAATGCAACAGATTTCACTGCTGTCTGACTTACACATTTTTTAAAGAGGTAAACGCCACCGATGACAACAGCAACAACAGCAGCCAAGACAACAAGGACAACAAGCCACCAAGGCCATTCAACTGAAAATTAAAAATAAGATT
Source organism: Poecilia formosa (assembly GCF_000485575.1). Classification (NCBI taxonomy): domain Eukaryota; kingdom Metazoa; phylum Chordata; class Actinopteri; order Cyprinodontiformes; family Poeciliidae; genus Poecilia; species Poecilia formosa. Next base: position 217,007 of record NW_006800476.1, on the reverse strand, counting down.
AAATAATTGTACGTTTATAATTGAAAAACTATTTGAGTGTGAACTGTTGCATGATTTACCTTTGGACTCCGGGTCAGTTTTGCCCTGTGACTTTGAAATCTTGTCTGTGACTGTTTTAGAAAATTTTGGGTCAGAACCATTTGTTATCCAAAAAAATAAATAATTAATCATTTCAGCATGTTCATTTACTCACCCAAAAGTTGAACTACAGTATATGTCTTCAGACTTCGGAGATAGCATCTATACTGCCCGCTGTCGTTGACAGTTACATTGGTGAGGTTTAGTGATACGTTTCCAGAACTCAGGGCCTCAGCGAACAGAGACACCCTCCCGATGTACGACTCCATCGTCTGGGTCCAGTCCACATCCTGGGATCTGTACACCAACATGTACTCCTTCTCTGAGTTCTGCCGTGGGTCCGGTCTGGACCACTCCACCGACTGTCTCGTAGGATCCCACTCATTGACAGAACACGGGAAGACGACGTCATCACCCAGAGCAGCTTCGATTTGCTGAGATGCACAAATCAATTCCGGCTCTTTCTGAAAACGTGCTTTAAACAGAATTCACAAACAACAGGTGATACTGTCAGCTATTGATGCACCTTGAATACATATATGGACAAAAACAAAATGTCTGTTGTATTAAAACTAAAACTTCAATGTGAACCTTTTTGTACGCTTTTGCAACCTCTTCTGTTTGCAGTTTTAACAATTTCACACCGAGATGTTTGAGTCACTTCCTGTCCTGATGCCCAGTGATTTAAAGTAAATAATCTAATAGTCTTTGAGCCAACAATAGTAAAAGCATTTAAACATTTGTACCACAAACGCTGACAGTAAGAACATGTGATTCATTGCCCTTGAGATAATACTGGTTGACCTCTACAAGAAAAACATAAAGTCATTACTTCTTACAGGTTCCTCAATATTCTGTTAAACCTAAAAGGGAAACCGATTTCCTGTTGGGATATGAACAATGGCTGAACAGAACTGAAAAAAGTTTCCATTTAAAAATTATTCAGTTGTATTTAACTTTTTTTTAGCCTGAAACCTTATCAATAATGTTATTAAGCTTATATATTAAGAAAAATAGCCAAAATAAAAATTTGAGCCACCATATTATTTATTTTAAATTAATTGCTCAAATTTTATTCATACTGGGATACATATTTAAAGTTGCTACAATTGCTTTTATTTATTATTATTATTATTATTATTATTATTATTTATAATTTGCCGTTTTTGTCTATTTATTATGTCCACAAGACAAATGTTAAAAGGCAATAAATTACTTATTTTTGTGTGTATTTTTTATATCCTATCCTGCATAATGCTTAGAAAGTAAGATGTGACAGGAGGAAAGCTTAAAGCAATTCATTATTCTCCAATTGCGATTAAAATACTGTTTTTCTAATATCAATTGTAGAAATATAACATTCTTCCTGAAGTAATCATTACTTTTTTAACGTAATTAAGTCGCATTGTTACTTTTCTAATCCCCACCAGTCATGCGAAAAATTCCAATCTGATTTAGAAAAGTTTTAATTTATTACCTATTAAACTCTACCGAACTGATGCCTTTTTATTTATACACAACCCTAAATAATGTACTTCCTGCCAACATTTTAAAATGGCCGGTGTTACGTCAATCTGGAAGTTGAGTTTTGGAAAAAGCTAAACTCTCCGTGATTTAGACACAATCGACTGAACTCATCATTTTAAGTTTGCTTTTTAGTTAGATTTACAAGTTTCGATAGAAACGTTCAGCGACTTTTATTCAGCGACTCGCAGTCGGAAGAGGCGACAGCAGCGTGTTTAATTTTCAGATCATCCTTTCTAACACGTGTTACGTCACTAGTGATATCCCGTAGAAAAAGGGAGGAAACAATTAGTTTTTAGATAACCAACATTCTAGGTAGTGTGGAGTGGTAGATTGTTTTATGTCGAAATGACAATTATAATAGCCCAAACCGATTCATTTACAGTTGGTTAAAAAAGCTTTACTTACCGTCAACTGTCTTCAGAAAAGTAAATAAAAAAAAATCCCCACATAGCGTATTTTTTGAAAACGATCATCCTAACATAGTGTGAGTTGCGTGCTTTACACCGGTCTTCTGTCACTAGCCTCGTGAGATCAGCCACCCAGGCTACTGCAGGTAGAGACAGCAGGAAACCAGGTGTGCCAAAATCTGATTGGGCGAGATCGGGAGGGCCTCCCAGATGGAGCGCGTCGCTGCAGCACCTTCAGCCTGATTCCTGAAAGGACCATGAAGATGGTCCATTCAGGAAAGCAGAACTGCATCAAACTTTAACGTGGAACTGCAGAAAAAAGAAACAAAAAAAGCAAATATTGAATTGTTAATGCATGTCACCATGAGAAAAGCCTACTGAGTTTTGCTTAAAAAACTTTTTTTTAAATTAAAATCACACATTTTGTCTCATGACGTGAAAAATTATTTGCAAACAAACTCATTTGCGGATGTCAGAAATATTTTCTTGCTATTCTAAGTTTTTGTTTGTGACTCAAAGTTTTGCTTGTGATTCTCACATGACGTCGTGGGCAGGACCTAAAATTACAACAAAAGATTTCTGATGTGTGTAAATAAAAGTTTGGCAAATAACTTTTTAAGTTCACGAGACAAAAATGAGTTATTTAATTTTTTAAAAGTTAACAAAACTTGTTTTTAAAAAAAATTATGACAATTAAATTTAGCGATTTAAGATATCTCTAATTATATTTCGACTAGACAAAATAACTAATTGATATATCTCTACATTCTGAATAGTCGAAATGACGTCAGATTTACCATTGATCAAAGATGTTAGGAAATTATTTACTTGAGAAAGATTTTACATTTAGAGACTCTGAATTCCATAAAAACATGAATTCTGTTGTGTAAAGAGATGAAATTAGCCACTTTATTATTGATAAAAACATAATAATAATGCTGTTTTTATTAATATTATTGTAACAGATGTATTCAACAGCTGTGCAAACAATGTCAGGTTTTATGAACCTGATGGCTCCAATCTTTATAAGACCCTGATTGTGTCCTTCCACCCCCATTGTCTTCCTCAGGAGTTCAGACTGTCCTGGTTTATGTGCCTCCCTGCCAGCATGCCTAGGTGGGCCCCATGTGGGGAAAAGGAGGGCAGACCATATGGGTTTGTCCGCGGGTTCCACGATGGCCCCACATGGGTTTGCCCATGTAGGGCCACAGCCCACATGGGCGCTACATGGGCCCTAAATGGACAAACCCATGTGGGCCACCACCATATAGGGCCCATGTGGGCTGTGGCCCTACATGGGAAAACCCATCGTGGAACCCGAGGACAAACCCATATGGGACCGGACTTAAAGAAGTTTGTTCTGGTGGAACAGATTTAAAAATAACTTCCCTTATTTATTGTTACGGCCAGTGGCCTTTTCTGTGTTTATTTGTTGTTTTTCAGTGGCTAATCAGATTGACTCCACCTGGAAGTGGGTGCGGCCCTGCTTGTCCTGTGCCACATCCTGAGGCCTACCGTGATTGGGTCATCAATTGCTGGCTCCACCAATCACTGTTGAGGCCTCCCTTTAAAAACCAAGGACATCCTGGGAGAAGGTGCGGCTGTTTCTTTGTTCAAACAGCTGGCCACTTTGTTGGGTGTTTGTTTACTGCTGTAAACTTGTTCTGATAGCTTTTGTTAGCTTTGATAGCTTGAGTAACTCGTCTTGTCCCTGTGGGGGATCTTTGTATCTCTGTTAGAGATTTGTAGTTTTTTTTGTTGTAACCTTTTCTGAAAGTCCATTTTTGTTTGGTTAAGTTCTTTCATTTACAACTCTGATTGTTTTGTGGATTTTGTTTTATTTAGTACATTTTTGTTGTAAGTCCCTACATTTTGGTTATTGTTAATTTTTACCTTTTTATTTTTGTCAAACCCCAAACATTAAATCTCTAAATTGTTAAACCTTAACATCTAGGTTTTTTTAATGTTACTTCCCTTTCCCCTGGCCGAGCCGCGTTGTAACATTTATAAATTCAGAACCTGACAGGTGTTACTTATTGGGATGTTTTAATTCCACATCTACACTCTGTGAAATGAAATTTTTAATTTGCTCAACCAAGTTATGTCAACTGGTTCCACTAAACCAAGTTCATTAAACCTAAAGAGTATTACACATTTACTTTCAACATAATCATTTAAGTAAAGACGACTCGGATACAAACACTTTTGTATTTGAGTACTTGTATCAGATTGTATACGTTCAATCTGCAGAATTAGACGGTTTCAACTGCAACAGGTTTCTGCTCACCTGATTTAGTGAGTCGACCCTCTGAAAGTCACATCTGCGGTTCACAGATCAGTATTCCAAATCCATAAATCCGTCACACAAAAACCAGCTGAAACACCAAGTTATCAAGAACAATAAATCTCTCAGGATTCATATGCGAAGGATTAAACCCCCAACATCCTGCATATGAACATTATTAGAAAAAATTAAAAATGTGACACTTAAAATCTGGACTAGATTATTCTCCTCTTCAAGAAGAAGAATTAGAATTGATTTTGAAAAAGACTGCATGGGACAAGTGTGAATGGTAATCTCATCTTTATTGAAGTCTGACAAATCACTTAAAGGTTTCACAAATCCCAAACATGGATTAAAATATTCTGCTATTAGTTGAGAATAATTTAGTGTAGATTTGAAGAGTCTAGGTGTGAGTTTTGGAGTTGGAGCAGGTCTCATGTGACACAGATCCAAAAAACATCTGAAATTAACCTTTATTGAAGTTTCAGTTATTGTACTTATTAAGTGTTCATATGCAGGATGTTGGGGGTTTTCTTGACCCTCAACCGCATCTACTTTTAATAACTACAGGAAATGAAATTATTAAGTTATAGACAAACAATGTTGTTAAAGAACTGTTTTCACATATTGATGTATTAAGTTTTGGCTAAGTACATTTTTTTTTTATCAAAACATACAAATTATAGTCATGATAAAACTTTTCATTAACACTCAAAATAAGAATATTAATGTTATAATCACCACTGTTCAGAATAAGTCTCACAGCAATGTCCAACCTCATGCTGTAGACGCCGCAGTGGAAACAGGAAAATCCACAACCTCTTTTGCTAGGAGTTTTTCTGCAAACTGAAATAAACAGCTTCATTTAATGATTCACATTTTAGGTAACAAAGAAAATAATTCACTATACATGTCCATTTCATGTAGGGGGAACATATTATTTCAGGTGGCTGAAAGCTAAAATATTTTGTTCCCCCATCCTAACTTTGTCAAAAATAGAGCAAATGTTATGAAAATCACAGGATTTGTTGTTGAAGATGAGGGGAATTAACACAGTAAAAGAATTGCAGGTAAATTAATTGGTTTCCATTTTATAGAGGGGGAACAGATTTTATCAGGCTGGTGAAATATCCATTCTCTCCTCTTCTCTCCCATAACTTTGGGAAATAAAAAGCAACTGTTTCCAAATTCTCAAAAATTATTATATGTGATAGCATACTAGACATTTCCTTATTTTCCTTATTTATCATTAGAACGTGATAGACCAAAAAGTTTACACTCTGATCTTTTCATGAAGTCTTTATTTTTGTGCCCTGCTATCGACCAGCTTCCCTCCTCCTTTATCAGAAATGAAAAATTATAAATGCACACTTCGTGTTGGGAACCTGTGTTTGTTGACTGACTTTTATTTGTCAGGCTTACGAGACAAAAGCTGAAAGAAAAAATATCGATTCTCTTCGCGTTTAAAATAACACAAAACAGCGTAAAAAGACCCCCACACAGGACCTCGTTTATTTACGTATGTATTTTTATTTTGATAGCTGCCGATTAAACTGAAAGTTACAACACTGACATGATTATATGAGTAGTTTTTACCGAGAAATCGATCAGAAGCGCCGTGAAAATGGTCAGATCCGCCGAATCCACCTCTCTGGCTGCAATGCGCGCTTCCGACACAGGGGGCAGATTTTCTCACAAGCCCGGAAACAGAAATGAAAGGGTTTGACTCGACGATGTCTCGGTCATTTCAAATACTCATCTAATATTCACTAAAACCTGAAAAGATGATCGGAAATCTGCTATTTATCCGGCGGAAATAATGAGCTTTTCTTCGGTTTTGCTGGTTCTTCTCAGTCTGCTGCCCGTCGTGGATCAAGGTAAGTTAAGATATTTCTCACAAAAAGAAAACTCTTCCCCCAGTGGTGTACGACATAATACGCGGTGTAAGTTATACAGTGTAGTGTTTATATCGCATAACCACTCTAAAAGTTATTGAATTTGCTTGTAACCACTAAAAATAAGCTGGTATGTATTTATCTGACATCCGGGTATTTTTCTGGATGATCTGTTCCCCCGGTGTCCGCCCAGGTCACCGGGGTGTGTGGGGACACAGGGGACATTGGAGAGAGGCGCATTTGACCCATCCAACAATTTCACTGTATTTGCGAAAAATATTTGATTCTGAAATCTTCAACTCGCTTTTAAATTATTTTGAAGGCACAACACAGCTCTGTTTCCACACAGCGCTCCTCCCTTCCCCCTCTAAAGGGCTCAGAGTATTAAGACGCAGTAATAGGACACCTGAATTCAGGCTTTGAGGCCTGTACCGAGTAAAAACGGGGCGTGTCAGATGAAGTTCCGCTTCTGGGCTTGTGTCGTCTTGCTGAAAACCACGTGACTGACAACAAACAATGTCTGGTGTTATTAGATGGGACACGTGACTGCTTCATTTTGCGTGTCGGTTTTCAAAATAAATAAAATAAAAGCTTGGATGAAATAAAAGCTTCATGGATTGTTCTAGGTAATTTGGTTAGATTGATTAACTAGGTTAATCAGAGGAGAATAATTGTCTTCAACAGTGGCCAAAATAAAAGGAACACTAATCAACATATTTGATGTGTATTGATGATGGCACTCATCAATATGTAAAGTTTGTTATTGCTTTTCTCAGTTGTTGATTACGGTGTTTTTTATGATTTTATATTTTTGTGATTTTATGATGTAAATCTCTTTGAACTGCATTGTTGCTGAAATGTGCTACACAAATAAGCTTGATTGATTGTCTGAAATGGAGCCAGCAAGAGGAAAATCTCTGACATGTGGGAATACTTTGATATTATCGCTCACAATCAAATTCTTCTTAAATAAAAATAATTAACTCCTCCACCTCCCAATTTCTCACCTTCTGGAAATGTCCACTATTATTTGTAATCTGATCAGCAAATAAGTATCAGTGTTGCACAGCAGAAACAGACTTAATGCTGTTGCAAGAGTAAAATTCTGCATGTAGCCAAATATAAGGGATCAACAAAATGAGCCTTTTTTGTTGTTAAAGTGTAATATCAGTGTGAGTGATGGCTACACAATACCTGATCATACTCTACTATTTATCAATATGCATAACATTATATTAGATATTATGTGTAATGTCTCTTCAGGAGAATGGCAGAGCTAGACTAGTGATGCTGTGAAGGGAGTGAGGAAGCTCATGTGAGGGCTTCAATTAGTTTAATGAAATATACATTAACCTGCTTTAATTTTTAAATAAACTAAAAAAAATGTCATGAGAAGAAGCAGGTAAAAGAAGAGATAGACGAGCCAAGTCATTGGTTGTTGTTTTGGCAAATTATTGAATGCAGGGATGCTGCACTGCAAAAACATGAAATCTTACCAAGTACGTTGATCTTGTCTCTAGTGCAAATATCTTATTACGCTTGAAATAATACAAATTAACTTAAAAGTAACTTTTCAGCAAAATCTTTAGGCTTGTTTTAAGTAAATCATTCCTTAATATAGATGAAAACGTAACACTGTACCATATTTTCCGGACTATAAAGCGCACCATACTATATGCCACAGCTACAATTAAAAAAACTAAACAAAAACTGGAAATGTTCATATATGAACCGCACCACGTCAGCTTTAAGACTGTCTCTCTTTCTCATGTGTGTATGTATATATAAAGAGAGAAAGAGATATGATCTCCTGGATCCTGCTGCTCCTCATCCTCAGCTCATGTCTCTGTGGTCAGTCTCCATCTTGTCTTTGTGACAGAAAGCTCTCTAGATGGAGCTGAAAGACTCCCATGTTCCAGTTCTCAGTGTGTCTGCTCCTCTCTTTCCCTCTCTGTCTCCTCAGCAGCAACATTTGCAGTGAATGTGACCCAGAGCAGCTATGAGGCTGTGAAGAACCACAGCATCACTCTGGAGTGGACCTTCACCACCAGGACTCAGGGATCCTACAGGGAACTGTTCATCTACTGCAGCTTGTTGGCTCCTCATAGAGAACTAGTTCTCTATCAGGTCCATGAAGGTGTTGAGTTTCCAGAGTCTCAGGATGATCAGTTTTCAGGACGAGTCCAGATTGACACAGACGTCCTCAGAGAAGGACGAATCAGACTCCATGTGTCCAGACTGAGGACTGAAGACTCTGGTCTGTATCTGTGTG
>NW_006800476.1:201537-207805 GCF_000485575.1 Poecilia formosa | reverse complement strand
ATTAAAACTAGGGCTGAAACGATTCCTCGAATGATTCGAGTACCTCGATTACTAAAATTCCTCGAGGAAAATTTACCTGCCTCGAAGCTTCGTTAATTTATGTTTTATTAGTTAGCGCACCGTGTTCCGGCCGGGACTTCATTTGCGTTGCGCGGAGCTCTCACTTCCGCCTCTGAGTTGTTGACAAAAGCTAAGTCTCAGCGGCATAAAGTCCAATCTTCAAGATTGGCCCGTCGGGCATTATCATCAATCAATAAAATCCCAATCTTGAAGATTGGACTTAATGCCGCTGAGACTTAGCTTTTGTCAACAACTCAGAGGCGGAAGTGAGAGCTCCGCGCAACGCAAATGAAGTCCCGGCCGGAACACGGTGCGCTAACTAATAAAACATAAATTAACGAAGCTTCGAGGCAGGTAAATTTTCCTCGAGGAATTTTAGTAATCGAGGTACTCGAATCATTCGAGGAATCGTTTCAGCCCTAGTATTAATAGGTGTTAAGTAGACAGGAAATGTAAAAATATTACTGGGTAATTATATATTACGGGAAAACTTCACCAGTGAAATGCTATTTAAACCTACATTTAGTCTTAAAAACAACAAATCAAAAAATACAATTAAAATGAATATCAATTATTTGCACTTCTGTTTAATCCAAATTAAGTCAGCAGCTCCATTAGGCCCCCCAGAGCTTCAGGGGCCCCATAAGCACTTATATTTCAACACAGATTACAAATGTAACATTTGTTTAATGAGAATATCAATGCTACTAAATTTGATTCAATGGTTTCAGCATACATAAATTAAAAGATGTTAAATTGTTTAGCATTTAAAATGTAAGATTTCAAGGAGCTGGCAAGTTTACTTTGTAAAACTTCAAAGATTGTTTTGTTACCATGGCAACAATCTGATGCTCTGAGTTTAATCTTTGAGTTTGAGCTCTGTTTGTTCAGAAATACAAATTAGTAAAATGCAATTATAACTGATTGTTTTTAGGTTGGCCAGTTAAACTACTCCCCCTCTCCCAAATTAAATCTAACACAGAAGCTGTTAGAGGTGCTGATGGATTTAGCAGCTCGAGGGGCCCCCAAGTCAGATTCTACTCCAGCCCTCACACAGCCTTGGACCGGCCCTGCATGATGAGTTAAACCCACTGCACTGTATGCAGAGATGAGCAACAAACAGGAGATTTAATTCAATGCTGCTAATGTGGCTTTAATAGCTTTTCCTTTTCATGTCTGTTAAGTGTTTAATAAGGGTCCCAGAAACTGGTTTGGTTGCTCAAGTTAATGGAATGAAATTCTCATATGTGTGCGCGGCTTCGCGCAGTAAAGGTGACTGACTAAGTAGACAAAGAATTTGCTATGGTTTGATGCATCGTGTAACCGGAAATACAAAAAAATAATTGTAAAATCATATAAAACCAGTGATGTGTGACTTTGAGGCGAGCCAAACCTGCGTGGTTCAGCCATGGTTAGCTCTGGTTCATTAACCACTAATCATGCACTGGCCAACCGGGACCACATACATAAACTTTACACCAAAGACAAACACAGAGCCAGGTGTAAACGCTGCATATAATTCTTTGTTCACAATTATAAACCATTCTCAGCATGGCGGGCTGCCAGGCTTATAATATACTGGGGAAGAGGCTCCAACTGATTGTCTAACCTAGAAAGCAGTAAGATAGACGTTCCTTTCATTCTGGCTGTAGAACAATGAACAAGACATTCATCCTTGCTCCAAAGGGTGATTGCAGTATGCTTTTCCAGTCAACATAGCTTTTAAGGGTTATCCAATCCTTGCATGCCCAAAGCAACAACTGTGTCCAGATTCTCATCACAAAGTTAAGCCTGTTTCCAGTGAACCACATTGGACTCTGTCAGGGCTCCATTTTGTATTATATCAGTTTCCTCTTGAAACCATCTTGATCTTGATTCCATCCTTGAAAATCTGGGTATCAGACCACATAGAAAACAATACATTTTTGTATTAGGTGCTCCCTATAATTGATACTACAAGTGAAAATAGGCATACAGGTTCAGTTCCTGTTGTGAGGTAGAATCTTTTTTTTTTTTTTTTTTTTTTTTTTTTTTTTTTAATAAAAAGGGTTGTTGTTTTTTTTTTTTTTTTTTTTTTTTTTTTTTTGCTCAGTACATAATAATGGGTTGTTGTTGTTATTTTTAATTAGTTGTGTTTTGCTAGACAAATATCACAACAACCACATATTAATGAATATTAACTTAGATGAAAAAGAAAATAATTATCTGATATTTTCTTAGGGTTGCCATGTCTCCTCTAGGGGTACCTATGGTGCCCTCTAGCGCCCCCTTATCACCGCCATTGTTCTGTGTGTGTGAATCAATAAATACATTAGTCCTCGTAAATTGGAGTTTTTAAGTTTCAGATGAAATTATCGCTGTTTGTTTCTGGGTTAATTTGACTCATATAAAACCCAGACATACATTTGTAAATAAAAGAAAAAAACAAACATTTATTTTGAAAAACCTCTATTATGCGATAGCTATATCTTTTTCACAATTGTAAAGATCCCAAAGGTGAATGAATGTCAGCTGAACAATAAACATGACATCATCAGGAATGTTACTGTTGATTTTTTTTTTAAATCTTTGTTTCCTCTTCCAGGTCATGAGCCGATACATGCAAAGGTGGGAGACGATGTTACTCTGCCATGTCACGTGAAGCCTCCGTTTGACGTGAACAGTCTTACAATTGAATGGAGATTCAAGGACAAAAAAATATATGTGCATCGCAGCGGAGCGAAAGATGATGAAACTACAGACCCAAACTACAAAGGTCGAATCTCTCTGTTCTATGATGAATTTGAAAAAGGCAACATTTCCCTCAAATTGACCGAAGTAACCAAGGAGGATGAAGGGAATTATACTTGCTTTGTTCCCAAACTGCAAAGTCAAGTCAATAAGGGATATGTTACTTTAAAAGTTGGTGAGTTATCTAACATTAAGATAATTTAAGACAAACTAAATAAATATGTTGATGTCTTTAACACTTAATGTAATTCCTCAACAGATGAAAACGGAGCCCAAGACAACTGGACTGATCCTGGAGGTAAATATCTTTAACTAGATAATCAGTGGTTACTGCACTCTGACTTAGTTTTAAACCCTTTTGTTACCTGCTGTGATTGTGGCTCATTGGGTTGAATATTCATCTTCCAACTTTCCCTTGTCACATGTTGATGTGTCCATGGGCAAAGCAGATAACTTCTAAATATCTATTGATCTGCATATAGGTGTATGTTAGTGAGAATGAATGGATGAATGTGTCAGCAGTGTGAAGCGCTTTGAGAGATCAGCATGACTGGAAATACTTTAGATAAATTCAGTCCATTTATGTTTTACTTATAATGTATTTGATGTTTTTATTTTTTAGGTGGAAATGGAGAGAATAACAATAATAAAAGTGTGTTGACTGTATTTGCTTTTTCAAATTACTTTCAGAAAATGTGGATAAATGAGTAGAAAGTTTAAAAAGTGTTGTTTCTTTAAAGACTGGTTGATTTGAACACTGACTGACCTCTAACTGGATAATCAACATTAGTTATCAAGTTCATATAACCAGGTTTCCTTGGACAAAACTATGAGAAAATAACAAAAAATATGACACCATTCTTCTTTCTGAACACATGATGGCTGAGCATTGCTGTGGTGTGAAAACTTAAATAATATATGAGTAGATGAACTTAAAACATCTTCAGTAAACTAGAATGAAGGAACCAAAGAAAGAACCAAGCTAAAAATCCACAACAGTTTTTCTGGTCCTGATTTAATCTTCCTGCTTTTTCTGAAGCTTTTTTCTTTGACTTGTATCTTACAATACATCCTCAATTGGTGTTATACTAGCCAGTTCAACCCTGCACTAGTTTAAGCGTTGACCCGTTGCTGCTTGTTATGACGCGTTGAGCGGCTAACATTGTACTTGTTGATCGCGGTAACATCAACTCCGATCTTGTTGTAGTCAAACTCCACACTTGTTCCGGTCGGATAAACATTTGAGAACAATATCCATTTATTTTATCTTACACGGCAACAGTGTTTAACAATGATTCCGTCACAGCGGTCAAAAACTTGTATGCCCTTCCGGGTTCAACACCTGACAGCTACCCGTCACCTCTTGATTTATATACTGGAGCAACAGCCCCATCTAGTGGCCAAAAAACAAAAAATACACATAATTGGCTCCAATACACCGGCCCCTAATTGGCATAGTAAATAAATATGCCAATTCCAAACCAACAATAATACAAGAGACATTATGTGACACAAATGACATTAACTCATTAATTTAGATACCATACACCATGCAAAGTTTTGAAATCGGTCTCTCAATAATATTGGACTTAGTTTTCAGCTTCACTGACCTCACAAAGCCATGACTGTCTGGAAACACTTCCAAAACCCTTCCAAGAAGCCAGGATCCTCGAGGTGCAGAAGGATCCATGATGACCACAATTTCTCCAACAGCGAGACTTTTCCTCTTCTCGTTCCATTTCTGCCTTTTTTGAAGCAAGGGTAAATATTCTCGAACCCATCTCTTCCAAAACAGGTCAGCCAGGTATTGCACCTGTTTCCATCGTCTTCTTACATACTGATCCTCTGGCTTAAATACTCCAGGGGGAAGTGAAGGCTTTCCGCGGAGTAAGAGTAGATGATTGGGGGTAAGTGGCTCCAGATCACTTGGATCATCTGAAAGGGTTGTAATAGGACGATCATTCAAGATGGCTTCTGCTTCACACATTACTGTATTTAGCCCTTCATCATCAAGAGTTTGCTGGCGGAGCACTGAGTTGAGTACTCTTCTTACCAGACGAATCATTCGTTCCCAAACACCACCAAAATGGGAAGCAGCAGGTGGATTAAAAATCCAATTAATTTCCACCTGTGCCAAAAATGACTTTATTGCGTCCTGGTTTAAATCAACAAGAGCTTCTTTTAGTTCTCTCTCAGCACCAACCAGGTTTGTTCCATTATCAGACCATAACTGTTTGACTTGTCCTCTTCTGCTGATAAATCTCCTCAATGCATTGATGCAAGAATCTGTGTCAAGTGTAGCTGCAATCTCCAAATGGATGGCTCGGCTTGCCAGGCAGGTAAACAAAACACCATACCTCTTGCAGAGTGTTCTTCCCCTTTTAACTTCAAATGGTCCAAAATAATCAACCCCAGTATTAAAAAAGGGGGGATGATCTGGGAGAATCCTCGCAACAGGTAAGTCAGCCATTTTTTGCGTTAAGGGTTGGCTATTGTATCGCCTGCAGATGCTGCACTCACCAATGACCTTTCTCACAGCAGAATTTGCTTTCGTAATCCAGAACTTTTTTCTTACAGCTGACAGTGTGTGTGCCCGTCCTGCATGTCCAAGAACTTGATGAAAATGCCTGAGGATTAGCTTGGAGATGTGTTGCTCTTTGGCCAGAATTATCGGATGTTTTACTTCCTCTGGCATTGCACTTCTATGAAGTCGGCCTCCAACTCTTAAAATGTCGTTTTCTAAAACTGGATCCAACGCATAGATAGAGCTCATACGGTTCACTTTAGAGTTATGTGACAGAGCTTTAATCTCATGCTGGAATTTTTGCTGCTGACAGTACAAAATGATGAAGAACTCTGCACTCTGGAGCTCTGCTAATGACAAATTTCCACCTTTTGAGTCATCAGTGGTCTTTTGGCGCCTTCTTGTGTTCATCTGATGCACAACTGGGTTTTTGTCCATTAAAGGGTTCAGCTGTTTTCTCACTTTACATTTTTCCTTTAAGACACACTTCAGCCTTAGGTACCAAGCCACTGCTCTTTTAAGTCTTCTCCAATCTGAAAAATATGCAATAAGCTGGTCTGTAGGTGCAGGAGTGTCCAGGCCAATGGTGTGAACTGCAGCCTCCCTCTTAACCTCTTTGTCACTGACATCCAATTTTACATCAATCACCCCTTTAGGCCACCTTTCTTCATCTTTCCACAGGAACTCTGGTCCATCCAGCCACTTTCTGGTTTTCAGAAAGTCTGAAACTTTCAGGCCACGAGACACATAATCAGCCGAGTTTTCTTTTGTGCCGACGTGATTCCACTGAGTAGGTTCCGACAAATTTCTGATGGTTGCAATTCTATTTGCCACAAACGTGTGAAATCGTCTGTCTTCATTATTGATGTATTTTAACACAGATGTGCTATCAGTCCAAAACATTGACTTTTCCAGGTGTATATTCAGCTCTGCTTTGACCATAGCATCCACTTT
>NW_006800476.1:191882-201527 GCF_000485575.1 Poecilia formosa | reverse complement strand
ATTTTCTTTCCTTCTGTAATGTTTCAAGTTTTTCAGCCAAGGCCTTTTCCGTTAGTTTAACTGTACGTTTTTGAGATTCTCCACCAACAGCCAACTGTTCAGTCTCTGTATTTTCGTCCATTTCCATAGTGCCAAAGTCCACTTGAAAGCCAAACGCGCAAAACTATTAAATGAGCCTCAAACGCAAAGAGGCAATGCCCAATGTTATTATTTAAACGCCTAGATTACCAATGCATCGGTTTTAATGTGTGCACACAGTAGAAAGTAATGGCCATCAAAGGTGTAGCGCTACACATACCTCGTTGGGCGCCTGTTGACATTTCATAATCCAATCCACAACGACCTTCAGTGACCAGCGATCTGATCCTCCTCAATCAGTGCCCGTCCGCCACCGCGTCCATCCGATCCATCGCTGCTGCGGTCTTGTCCACTGCGTTATGTCCTTTCAATCACAAATTGCCTGCCACCGCGTCCATCCGATCGTTTTTTTTTTTGTTTGTTTTTGTTTTTAAGTCTGTAGCGTCCAGCTACCAAACGACAGCTCCTCACAGTCCAAACGGTCTCAGTCTGCTCCACATAATTTCCATCACTTTGCTCAAAACATTCGAGTTCATCAGAGTCCAAAAAAGGCAAGTTTTTGACAGTATACTAGCCAGTTCAACCCTGCACTAGTTTAAGCGTTGACCCGTTGCTGCTTGTTATGACGCGTTGAGCGGCTAACATTGTACTTGTTGATCGAGGTAACATCAATTCCGATCTTGTTGTAGTCAAACTCCACACTTGTTCCGGTCGGATAAACATTTGAGAACAATATCCATTTAATTTATCTTACACGGCAACAGTGTTTAACAATGATTCCGTCACAGCGGTCAAAAACTTGTATGCCCTTCCGGGTTCAACACCTGACAGCTACCCGTCACCTCTTGATTTATATATTGGAGCCAACAGCCCCGTCTAGTGGCCAAAAAACAAAAAATACACATAATTGGCTCCAATAGGTGTCACCATTAAAATTAAATGTGAATTAGCCTTTAAGATTATACACAGCTATGACATCATCTAGATCAGTGTTTTTCAACCTTTATTGAGCCAAGGTACATTGTTTTAATTGAAAAAATCTCGAGGCACACCACCAACCAAAAATGTAAACAAAGATACTCTGTAGGCGCCTATATTACATTTATAGTCATTCTTATCAAAGTGTCTCGAATAGGAATCAAATAAACACAAAAATGTATTTTTATCACATTTTAAATTTCTTATTTCAAATTGCACATAACATGTCCACTTCAAAAATACACCTGAACAGGGCCACAACACTGTGGACTTAAATTTAAAGAAGTTGTAGAAAACTTCAAAGTGTTTTACAAACTAATCCACAAGCATTCTTTTAGCCAGAATACAGAAAATAATTCTTATTCTGAAAGAAGCAATAATATTTGGGAAAGATTTCACTGTTACAATATGAAGATTTGCATGTACAAAATGTCAATATCTGTATATTTTACCCATCTAGTGTGAAACCTGTGAATGTTTGGATGAAAACAGCTGATTTCCTGGCAGAAATTGAAGAAAGACAAAGCTCTTCCTCAGCAGCTCTCAGTCTCTCTCTGGTTTAGTTTTTATAGTAGCCAGGCTTGAGAAGCTCACTTCACACAGACATGTTGTGGGAAATGGACCCATGTTCTTTCCAACTACTGCTGCTTTTCCATCACTGTCGTCACAGTCTTTCTAGATACGATGCTCTCACTGTTTACCTGTCACATTCATGCATCACTAATTCTCTTGTTTTAATGTAAAATGCTCTGTACCTGCTGCCATCTAGTGGTAAGACAATTACATGATTACTCCGCTATCCACTACTAACCATGGTTTTGTTCACACCAAGCCTAAGTGCAGCGGCTTTATTTCCCTCTTGTAGTGCCAGATCGACAGCCCTCAACTTAGATAGATTTTTACCCAGAATGCAAATGGAAAAAAACCGTGAGCGAAACGGTGACTGGTACTGACTAGTATATATTCCATTGAGGGAAACTAAGTTTCGTATCTGCTCAAGAGTCCCCCTGGTGGTTGAAGAAAAATCCACATATATATGAAAAAAAACACTGAATGGTCACTCTCTGGTATTGTTCAGGGGGCCGGACCAAATGAGGAGGCGGGCCGGATCCGGCCCGTGGGCCGTAGCTTGGGGACCCCTGTTCTAAATGAAAATTAGCACGTTCTTCTTTGATTTACAATTTTGACTTCTAATGATTCACTTCCTGCTAGAGAGCCCCCTGGTGGTTGAAGAAAAATACACAGAAAAGCCGTCACAAAACCGGGCTACAATCCGCATGGTTCAAAGTTTAGGAAAAAAGTAGCGGCTTATGGTCTGGAAAATACGGTACCGTAGGTGAAACTGGATAATTTCCACGGCACACCTGACGATCACTCACGGCATACTGGTGTGCCGCGGTACAGTGGTTGAAAAACACTGATCTAGGCACATCAGTATTAGTCTATATAAACTTATGAATTTAAAGAAAGTAACATTAAAGATGTATTTTTTTGTTCTACCTAAATGACCTGAAAAGCAAAGTTTAGTGTGATTTAATGTCAGACAGACAGTAAAAATAAAGTTCAGGTTTCAGCTGTGTGGTTCAGTAAATATTGACACAAGGAGAATCTTGTTTTAATCCTACAAACAAAGGACAAAATATAATTTACTAAAACAAACAAACCTGCTTTTCCTCTTTGTCACAGGAAGGAATATTGGTCTTGGTGTTGGAATACCAGTCATCATCATCATCATCATCATCATCATCGCTGGTCTCTGTTATTGGCAAAGTGAACGAAGTAAGTCAGTTGTTTTCTTTGCAGGTTTTAGGTGAATTACTGAAAGTCTCCATACAGGAATATTAACAGAAACTACAAATCAATGTGAATGTCTGTGTCAGTGATGCAATGCAAATGCTTTGTGGTGAATGTGAGCGCATGCTGAGGTACAAAAACAAACTCAAATGTTCATGAGGAGTTGAGGCAAGACAACAGAGCATCAGGGGTCAGGAGGTAGAAGGCGACCCTGAAGAGGCCATCTGTAAATGACCTGAGCTCTGAATTAACAGATCAGAGACGCCTGAATAGAGGAGGAGGACGACAGAGACCTGAACCATTATAGGGTCCACAACTTCAACACTGTGGAAGAAACATTATGCAGCTATCACACAGTTATACATATATATTGGTCAAATGTGTTTGTTTTATGAAAAGAAAAAAAACCCATTTTCTTTCAAAGTTGTAAGAAACCAACCAATTATGATCTATGCCTTTATTTTACATTTGTTGCTTTTGACTCCCCATTTTGATGAAACATTTTTACCAGTGAAAAACTGCTGTGGAAAATTAAATATTGTCACCTCTTTTATAAAGTGTTAAGCTAAATGTTCACTGATTTCTATTTTCTGTTGTGTTCAGTTTTTCCATGCCTGAGCAACAACAAGTCTCAACAAGAACAAGAGAGAAATGATAGAAATATGGAACAGAACAACTCCAGATAACTTGTTTTGATTTTTTTTCTTTTCCATCTTATAGTTGAATGAACACTGAACATAGGAAACTGAGCTTTACATCAGACCAATAAAACATTAATACAGAAATTAGGGCTTAATGAAAGACATGTTTTATACATTTGTAGAAGTTATATTCAAAAGGTTTTCTAATCTGGCAAGCCTCATCTGATTATACATTACATTTTCAATTTAATGAGATTATGTTTCCATCTTCCTTTTGAATAATCCTCAATTTCTGGATTGTCTGATTTTGTCAACAAGCATCTGGAAACAAATGAAACAGAAATCATTTCAGAAAAAGTCAACACTACTGCTTTATTTTTATTCATTTTTTGATGATGATTTTCTTTTGAAAATCTAAAACTGGGAGTTGAAGAAAGACAAGATTCAGTTTTTACTCAAGTCATCTTAATAATAATGTAACTTTAGGATTTCAAACAATCAGAGGAAGATGGTGTTACTGAAAAAAATCTGTTTTTTCACAGAAGAAATGGCAATTCAGGAGATGAAGATGAAGGAATACCTTTACTTAACCATTGACAAGCAAACCAAAGTGGATGAATCCTCCCCCCTGAGCTGAAGTCTCTTCAACCTCTTGTATGTCTTGGTATGAATTCTGGTACATGTATAGAACTATGGACCATGATAAAAAAAAAATTGCATGCCTTAAACCCAACAGGAAGTCCTTCATATTAGATCAAAGAGACCATTTTGGGGCCATTTTGAGATTTTTTTTTAAAAATGATGTAAGAATCATGTATGTTAAAAAAGAACATCTCATACCCATAGCTGTTACTGTAGTTTAGTGTCCCTTATCAGCTTTTGATATCTGATTTGTCTTGAAAAGTATTTTTAATTCATGCAAAAGTTGACAGACTTGATGTCCAGCTTGTGCCAACAAAAGGTTTTTAATTTAATTTCTGTCAGTGAATCTTATTTTAACGTTCACACTCTTCTTACATGAATAGCCAAAGATTAGTGTGTTTCATTATGATTTTATACACTTACTGTCTAGTTTTTCAGTTTATGGATCAGCAATGAATTCACTAGTTCACCCTTTCTTCCATGTCCAGACCCCTGTAGATATGTATATTTACTAAACATTTTGGGACCTGAATTAAAAGGTGTTTGTTAGAACTAATAGTTATTAGTGAAAAGCCATATTTATAGTAAGATTCATGTTTTGTTCATTTGTTGACTTTTGTAAATGGTATATATGATATCTAACAGAATCTGATATTTTAAGCATTTTTATTTTGTCTGGTGATCATTTACTGTACAAGTCAAAGTAAAACTGGAGGGCGCCATCTAGTGGTTAAGTTAGAATGTTACTCTGATAAATCACAAGTCTTTGTTGGGGATGTTGATCCCACATTTAATGGAAAATGTGAAACTTTACTGTCCTCAGAACTACTAGAGATCTGTTTATCATCTAGTTGGAAAAGCTGTTCATTTTATCCTTGATACTATTAAACTGCTGTTGTGCAATACAAATAAACTTGATTCATCATTTCATGATTATTACTAGGCTGAGATTGGCTGCTATGTTTGAGCTAAAATCTGACATCTAGAGACAAATAAACAAATAAACACAAAGACTGGATGCTGGTCAAGGTGATTAGTGGGATTTTTAGATACAATCACGGGAGATTTGGGCCTTCTTCAGATTACTTAAACTAATTCTTCATATTTTAAGTACTAATGAGTTTGTATAGAGATACGAAACAGACTGTGAGACGGTGATTGAGCAAACTAACAGGTTTGTCACATTACTAGTAAACATGCTCCTCTAAACCAAATAATTTTTTTTTATTGTTTTCCATTCTTTGTTTTTGTGTGTTGTATCAATAAATATTTTTTGATGTTTAATGTGAACTGATGTTTTGATTCTTAAAAATAAAAACCCTTTAAAACATTGTTGTATTTTTTATTATATGCTTTCAGACCTGAGATGTTTTAAAGAAATGTATTTACAATTCATAAATCAAAGTGTGAAGTTGATATTGTGTCGATCTTTGTTCAGTACGTGGTTTTCATAATAATGGATCACATGTTATGTTAATGTTTATTCGAGTCTAAAAACACAAACTGCGTAATTTCAGCATATCTTCTGCTAAGGAACACTGTCGCATTTGGCGCCATCTGGTGGCCATCTTTCGGATTGCACCACACTTTTGTCAGCTTTGTCTTCCAAGTAAAAGAGGAAGAGAGTCCATACAGAGCTAGGACAGTCAGTGTTTGTTGTGTCTTTTTAGGACCACAGGAGGTTCAGGACTCCTGCCATCTGCAGGTAGAAAACAAATCTCAACTTAAAGTAACAAAAACTCTGATTACTCACTTTGTTCTCACCTGAAAACCACAACTGCTTATGATATTTGGAAATGTTACTGACATATAATAAAATCAAATAAAACACAAACAAAATACAAAATAAGATACAGTCATTTCATGTTCAAACAATGAGTCAACTTTATTTAGATATTTATGTAAAACGAAATAGAGCTTAAAATCAGAGCCACAAGACGACTATTGACACAGTTTGATCCAGAATCTGATATTTGTCCAGTAAATAATGACTGATGTCCTATGATGATGATGATGATAATCACAGTTTACAACAACATTTGGTCTGACAAAGCAATAAATGTAATTAGTTAGCTGAATAAAAATCCTCCTGTGGAGTAATATCCTCCATTGCAGATCAGAAACAGGAAGGGGCAGCACCCAAACAAACTCCAACAATACAAACAATACAAAACAACAAGATGATAAAATAGCTTCATAAAGACATTTATAGCATCTGGACACTGAAGAAATGACAACAGTCATCTCTCCAAAACAACAATGAAAAAAAAAAGGAACTGAAACTAAAATAGAAATTTTAACCAACTGGACCTGAAATCACTGCTGACTATTCAAGTTTAATGAACTCAGCAGAGGATCCATCAGGACAGGAAAATGAAAAGCAAAGTCTAATCGCAGCATGTAGAGGCTGAGTGAATCTGGTCTGGACTCTGTGGAGGAGAGTCATGGTTTCAGAGACGCTGTAGAAACACAGAATACCTGCTGTCTGATCCAGGTACACTCCTATTCTGGAGGAAACTGGACGTGCTAATGTAGTTTTAATGTTGTTGTGATGAAATGTGTAACTGTTTCTGTCACAATATAACGACCAGGATTGGTCATTGGATCCCAGTCTTTCTGTTCT
Source organism: Poecilia formosa (assembly GCF_000485575.1). Classification (NCBI taxonomy): domain Eukaryota; kingdom Metazoa; phylum Chordata; class Actinopteri; order Cyprinodontiformes; family Poeciliidae; genus Poecilia; species Poecilia formosa. The sequence goes on along the minus strand of NW_006800476.1, from coordinate 194,771 downwards.
GCTGATGTTCTTGTATGAAACGGCTACAGCTCCTCCTCCTCTCCACTCCACCTCCCAGTAGCAACATTCAGTCAGACTCTCTGTACTCAGAACCTGATAACATAAACCATCAAATCTGTCTGGATGGTCAGGATAAGACTGTTCATGGTTCACAAATGTTACTTTTCTCTTCCCCTCAGATAATAATAGAAATCTGTTTAAGGTGTTTGGATCCAAAGTGATTATTTGTGAAAATTTTAAGAATCCATCTCTGGTCTTTGGTTCTGGTTCTGACAGAAGAACATTCACATCAGTGACCATCAGTGAGATTTTTGTCCATGTGTCTCTCAGGACGTCCTGTAGTTTGTCCCTGAGCTCTGTCACAGCTGCTGTCACGTCCTCAAAGTGTCTCAGAGGACGGATGTTGATGCTGGATGAGTGTGTCGACTCCCTGAGTGCTGGCAGTGAGGGGTAGTTGAGGAGAAACTGGGTGTGATCCTCTGTGTGTGAGAGCTGCTCCAGCTCAGCGTCTTTCCTCTTCAGCTCAGTGATCTCCTGCTCCAGCTTCTCCTGAACATCTTTGACTCGACTCACTTCAGTTTCCTGCTGGGATCTGATCTGCTGCTTCACCTCAGAGCTTCTTTCCTGGAGGAGACGGATCAGCTCAGTGAAGATCTTCTCACTGTCCTCCACTGCTTTATCAGCAAAGACATTGATGGCCTCCACCTCCTGTTGAAGCAGCTTCACATCTTTCTCTTGGTCCTGGATTCTCTGATGGATTTGTTGTCGACTCAGCTGGAGCTCCTTCTTTTTCTCATCTCTTTCTGCTGCAGCTGGGACTGTTTCATGGCCTTTATGTTCCTCCATAGTGCAGAGATAACAGATACACTGCTGATCAGTACGACAGAAGATCTTCATCGCCTCATCATGACGGGAGCAGATGTTCTCCTGGAGCATCTTGGAGGGATCCACCAGCTTGTGTTTCTTCAGTCCAGGAACATCATAATGAGGTTGGAGGTGATTTTCACAGTAAGAAACCAAACAAACCAAACAGGACTTGACAGCTTTCCTCTTCCTCCCAGTACAGACGTCACAGGCCACATCTTCAGGTCCAGCATAGCAGTGATCAGCTGGAGCAGCTTGGAGTCCAGTCTTCTTCAGATCCTCCACTAAAGCAGCTAACATGATGCTTTTCTCCAGTTCAGGCCTCGGTTTGAACTCCTTCCTGCACTGAGGGCAGCTGGGGATCCTCCTCTGATCTTCTCCTTCCCAGTGGTGTTTAATGCAGTTCATACAGTAGCTGTGTCCACAGGGAATATTCACTCGATCCTTCAGTAGATCCAAACAGGAGAAGTTACCTTGGTCTAGTTGAATTCCTCCCTGCTCCATTTCAGCTCTCAGTGAGTTTCTTCTCCTAAGAACAAAAGCTCTGATCTAAACATCACGTGTTTCTGCAGTGAATGAGGCTTGAAAACTGTTTGACTCAGCAGTAAAATTTTAGATCTGAATGGGAGGGAACAGAGACGTGTGTTGAAACAATGCAACAAAGGAGAAGTCATCAGACCTCAGTTTCCAGGAAGAGCTTGGAGGTGTGTCCTCCTCTGTGGTCTCTAATCCAGCTCTTTTTCTCAGGTTTCTGTGTGGAGAATTACAGAAAATGTAATCAGACAATGGTTTAATAATAAAACAGAAACATTTTCACCAGTTTAGCTGTTTTCGGTTGTTTTGGGAATGCTGACTGCAGCTGGAACAGCTTGATTTAATTTAGACATAAACAAGTTTTAGACTTTAAGAATTTAGACCTTTTTAATGTGAGATTCAATCAATAACCTGTCAGCCAATAAAATATTTGATGCTCACCTCATTGGCTGCAGTCCTGGGTCTTCTTGCTGTGTTGCTTGATGAACATTTGACCTTTACTTTGACTGTCCACCTCTCTTGTTTCCTCCCACTGTATTACAGTGCAGCGGGAGGAAACGTTGCATTAATGAGAAATATTATTTGTTTATTTAACCGAAAAATTATATTTAAACTTTCATAAACAGGATGATTCTTGGCATAATCTGAACAGATTTATATAATCTTAGCTAAAACTTGTTGGATAAATAGTAACTTTGTTGTTACTTTCCTGGAGAATGAAATAATCCAAACAGCATAAATGATCAATTACTGGTTGATTTATGTTCATTAAAGTGTTCAGGACTTTCAGAAACTTCCTCCTCTCACCCGTTGACGATCACATTACTATCAATCCAATTTAATGTTTAGGTTTTATGTATCAAACGTTGCTGGTAAAAGTGATTATTAGATCCAGCAGCACCAGTTTCTGCTGAACTGAGAAGCCACTGAATAGACTGAGATCATCTGAAATGCATTAGTTTTATGGTGTGAAACACTTTGACCTGCTGTCTGAAATGTGTGACTCAAATAAACTCGACCTTTTCTTGCTTCCTGAAAACCTCAGTGACTAGTTCTCTTTTCCATTTCCTGCCTCCTACTGACACTTTCACATGATTCAACATCCCCCTGCTGCAACACTTTGTCACATTATTCTGATTACATTGGTGATCAAAACAGTTTATATTCTCTTCAAAACACTTTCATGGAAAATCGAAAGTCGTTAATCATAATTTAATTTATTTTATGTCTTTGAAAAGACAACTTGGGAATCACTTTAGTCATAATCATGATAATCAGTTGATTTACAGTTTTTCTCGGTTCCTTTGACCTACTTAAAGGCGGGGTCACTCTGGTCAGGACACCCTGGTCAGGTCACCCGGGTCAGGTCACCCGGGTCAGGTCACCCTGGTCAGGTCACACTGGTCAGGTCATCCTGGTCAAGTCACACCGATCAGGTCACCCTGGTCAGGTCACCCTGGTCAGGTCGTCCTGGTCAGGTCGTCCTGGTCA
>NW_006800476.1:163156-190509 GCF_000485575.1 Poecilia formosa | reverse complement strand
TGGTCAGGTCACCCTGGTCAGGTCGTCCTGGTCAGGTCGTCCTGGTCAGGTCACCCTGGTCAGGTCGTCCTGGTCAGGTCGTCCTGGTCAGGTCACCCTGGTCAGGTCGTCCTGGTCAGGTCGTCCTGGTCAGGTCATCCTGGTCAGGTCGTCCTGGTCAAGTCACACCGATCAGGTCGCCCTGGTCAGGTCGCCCTGGTCAGGTCACCCTGGTCAGGTCACCCCGGTCAGGTCGTCCTGGTCAGGTCACCAGTCTGTTGCAGACATTGAATTTAGTCTCCATGCAATTCAGTGGTAAAACTGACATCATTAATGTTATTTACAATGTAACTAGAGATATCTTAAATAGATATTTTGTCAAATCTATAGTTAGAAATATCTTAATGTTCTCATAATAAATATCTGGAATGTAAGTTCAGTGAAACCAGTGTTATGTTATAATGACCTGCTGCACCAGTGACTAACAGCCTTTTGTCACTAAGAAACTAATAAACACAGAAACAGAACCAAAACACAAACAACCCAAGATCTCGATACCATAATTTTATTTATTTATTTTTACATTTTAGTTGAGCAAATAAAACAAATTACTAAACAATCTCCTAATACAGTAATGATATAAGAGCAAAAGGATGTTGAGCCGGCCCAAGGCAAAAGCAAATTAAGCAGCTGCTCTGTCAAAGCCAGTAGTTCACTGGTCATTTAACAGCTTCTATCAGTTTGTTACATCAGTTACTGCATAAGCAGCCGACTATTAAAAAGGAGTAAAGAGTGTTACTCTTAAAAATACAAAATCAACCTTAAGCTTATTCTACAGTTGTACATAGGTTCAAAAGAAAAATAACTGATTGCTACACACATGATTTTAACAGATGTAATAATGATTATAGATATTTTGTTGTTAATCAAATCAGTTTGAACATGTTTGTTTGAAATATTCGTGTAGCTAATCTGGAAGCTGCATTAAGCTGAAACACCAACATCTGCAAATAACATAAAGGCAGTTTAGAGATTCCCATTCAAAAGTCAGTGCTGCTGAATAAATAGAAACCTTGGAAAATGTCTGATATATGTTTTTATTTCCTCTCAGCTCATAGTGGCTGACTTGTCCACAATATAACCATTTGCATATGTTACTAAAATACTTATGTATCAGACTATAAAAAGTGCAAAATATATTTTATCTGAACTTCATATAGTCTATAAAATCAGATGAAAATACTTTAATACTCTGTTTTGACTGGGAGAATAAATCACATTTCTCTGTATTTTTAATATCATTCGTCTTATTTTTCATTTTGCTTCAATAAACAGATGATCAATATTTTGTCTTCTTTGTCTTCAGTTCAACAAAACGTGATCATCAATTCTCCTTTTCATATCAGTCTTGGCTGCAAGAAAAAGGACAACAATTACTAACATGATAGACATTTTGAAATTTAACAATAATTAAGAGAGGAGCATGTTAAATGATTACTACCCATTACTTTCCATTAACTCCACCAGGGGGCGGTAGAGTTGACTAACATTTACATTTATTTTGTCTTTTGCCTTCTTTAAAACCTCCTTTACCACTAAAGTCACCAGATTAGAACCAGATTTAACATTTTTACCACATTGATTGTTTTCTTTGACTTCAACTCACAGGAGAAAAAACACACGGCCAAAATAATTACAGTGTCAAGATCTTCAAACCTTTGACTTTTCAGAGAAGATCATAATGATCTGAATCAGAATGTCTCTATCGTCAATGTGTAAACGATGAATTTCATTCAGTGCAGCTCAGTCTGGAGCAGAGGAAGTGGTGGGTCACAGGGTGTTTGTAGGAATGTGTGAGAGAGATAGAAAACTATTTCAACAATAAACTGAGCTTCCCATAATGTTTGATAACTGGGATCAATATTCACAGCTGTAATAACATAATATAGTCAAAATATATAAATAAAACTTGGTATATGCGTTATGTATTGCTCTGATTAAATGAATGTTACTTTGACTAGAATCACATCTCTTTTTATTTTGAAAAACCTTGTTCTTCCTGTTCTTCTTCTGACTCATCTCTGAGTCCACATTGCCAAATCCTCCAGCTGCTCTAATTTTATCAGATTCACTTAGAGGAGCAGAAACTAAAGACGTACTGACCAGTGGTCAAAAGAGTACAAGCCAATATTTACATCCCATTAAGAGAGTTTGATGTTTAAGAATACATTTGTTTTTATTAAAAAGATGTGATTTCTAAAAAATACTATGATTTTAGAGCAGTTTCAGTAAAACAGGGATACCCCAGGATAAAAGGAGCAGAAATAACAGCCTTTGTTAAATTCAGGCAGAAAACATTTTCACAATAATTTTCCATTGGATAGGATGGTAAAACTCACCTCGAGCCCATTTACGGTATGTGTAAACACACAAGATTAGTATGATGGTGTAGAGGATGAAGAGCAGAATGAAACTAATCACTCTGATCCAAGGAACATCGGGACCAGGAGGAGGAGGAGGAGAAGGAGAAACTTCTGCTTGGGGAACTCTAGCTGCAAGCAAAAACAATACAATAAAATAAAATATTTAATTTAATTTGTGGTACACGACAGCTATAAAACTTTCAGTCACAATACAAAAAGGAAGAACCAGAATCAGGTTCATCCAGCAAGTTATTGTCCACCAGAAGTGCTGAAGTCCAGACCTCAGGAGCTGCAGCTCTGCAGCCTTTAGATGCATCTTTACTCCATCAGACCTGAATGCAGTCAGTCTGTAACGAATCAGTCTCTGATTCAGGCTGGAGCAACAAGGCAACTTGAAGATTGTTGGGGTCTGCAGAGGTTTTAACCTTCACTGGCCTGTAAACGTCTAAGGAAACCTGCTGGATAGAAACGTTTTCAACTGTTTTCAATAATTAATTGAGCAAACCATACAGTTTGACAGCTAGGATCAATTGGAATGATTGAACTGAAATGAATTTTTATAAAGTGCCTTGAAACGACATTTAGATGAATATAACTAAAGTGACCTGAATTGAATTGAACCGATAGGTTTAATTTTTTTTATATCTGTTTATATAGGATCAGGGTAAGAAAAGCTCAGTGGCAATAATCATTTAATGGTAAATTACAATTTTATTAAAGGACTTTGTTGGAGTGTCTTTTTGACATAAACTGAACAACATCTACTGCATTTTATCCCCTATTTTTAGAACATTATTACAGGATAATTAATGGTACTTTACTCTGTCAGAACATTTGTGTAATTTGAACAAACTTACTTATTCTAGCAAATATTTACTTAAATAAGAGAATATAGCCAGAAAAACAGGTTTCTTTAGCGTGTGCATTGGAGGCAACGCTTTGGAGATTGAGATGAACAATAGGAGAGAGGCAGGGGCCCATTTTGTTTAAAAGTTTTAACCAAAATCCACCTTTTCTTAAAGGTAACTCAGTTCTGACAGCCTGAATGAAACAAAGCAGTCGATCTTCACCTCTCACTGCCAGCCAGCTCTTCAGTGACTCTCCTTTAAAAGGATGGAGACACTTGTAGAAACCTTCCTCTGCTTCTATGATCATTTTCCCTGGTTTCTCTCTCCCAATGAAGACATCATCTCTGTGAAACTCAGCTTCAAAGTCTGAAGTGGATTTGCCATATGGTTCTTTGTAGGAACAACCAAGTGTCACATTTTGTCCCTCAAAGACAGGATATGAAGGACTCTCAAGGATCACGGTTTTATCTGAAATGAAAACAATTTTATAAGAATTACATTAACTTAAAAAGGTTAAAATAACCACACTTCAAGTAAACTCAAACAAGATGCATGTCCATTACCAGTAACAGTGAGATTGACTTTGTTGCTGCGTTCTCCTCGCTCAGATTCACACCAGTATTCGCCGGTGTCTATTGGAATGAGATTCTCCATATTGCAGGATGAATTTCCAGGGATTCCCCAGCCTCTACGACATTTCTGAGGAGGCCGGTTCATAATCTTCCTCATCACTGTCCAGCCGCTGGAGTTCCTCACACAGGCAAGAACAATTTCATTGTACTGGAAGAACTGGGATCGGTTGGGAGTGACAGTCAGTGTGGCTGCAGACAGGGCCGTGCAGAGACCTTTGGAGGGGCAGGGACTCAAAGTTAAAAAGAGGCACATTGAACAAGATCTTAAAATACCATAACAACGTAGCAACAACCCATATTAATCAAGAATCTAATATTTAATTGGATCGTACTATATCATTGTCATCATATGGGGACAATGCAAAGCAAATGTAGTTTATTTTATCAGGTTTAATGTTTCTGTTTCTGCTGCTGGCAGACCTGGAGGGCTGAGCTAATCTGAGACTGAAGCTGTTAAACCAGTGGTTCTTAACCTGGGTTCGATCGAACCCCAGGGGTTCGATGAGTCGGTCTCAGGGGTTCGGCGGAGCCTCGTGATGACGCCCCGCTTTGCCATCACTTGCTCCAGAGGATCACGTTACATTGCTGAGCCAATCAGAGCTGCGGAGGAGCCCTGATTGAAGGAGCTCCACTGTCAGCATGGATTTGAACTTGTGTCTTTAATAACTTCAGTAAAGCTCAGTTTTTACCAAATTCTGTAGTCTAAATCTGCTCCTTCGTCACGTCTTTTGGGGGTTGGTACTGCCTCTAGTGGCGTGGGGGTGGTAATACAACCAAAACACTGAAGCTGCTGCATGTATTTGTGTTGACCTGGAATCTATTTTAATTTCTATTTTATTGCATTAGTTTGTGCCACTGTAAACAGTTTCTAACTAGTAACAATGTATTTTAAATTTAACTTAAAAATGTATTTTCATATTACAAAACTTTTTTTTACAACTATTAGAAAGTAAAGTTAATATGGTTTCTATTCCTGCTGCACTGTCATTTATTCTGCCTCTTAATGTGAGACTGTAAAAAGTATGATAAACACATTTGATGCTCTCAGCACAAATCAAATGTTTTGCTTTATTTCCAGTTTTCTCTTAAGTGTCAGCAGAACATATTAGAAAATGTTAAAACAATGTTTCATACCTTCATATCCAATGTGATGCATTCAGACATGCAACTATAGAAAATACAGTGACAATGTAACATTTTCAGGCAACATAAAATAAACGTTTGATAATTGAAGGTTGACTTTTTTCTCCCCTTTGAAGCATCTCTGGGTTTTAAGTTAGTTCAGAAAAAGTTACTTAGTCAAAAAATCTGAAGAAAAAAATCAAGAACTTCAATATAAAAACAGAAAAAACGTGAATGTTTATGCACTTAATTCATATGTATAAACATTCAGGTATTTATTTCTCATTATTTTTGTAAAAAAAATAGTAAGTAAACAAAGATGAGTCATTGTGATGCATCAATATCCAAGTTTGAGGCATAAACAACTTTATAATTACACAGTAAGTCTATACTTCACACTGAACAGAAATATTTTCAAAGTATTTAAAAGACAAACTTGAACAATATTCTGTACCTTTTACAATGTATAATTTTTTAATAGAATTCTTGAAGTTATTTTTAAATTGTGAACTTTTTAAAAATGAAAACACCTTTAGATAGAGACGCTGATCTAAGAATGTAAATGAGAAAAATGCAACAGATTAGTTCTGTAAACATTTACCTCACATTAATATTAATTATAAAAATAGCTTTAAAAAATAACTGATCTCTGATCAATTTCTCTCCATATGAAATATACAAAAAAAATAAGAATAAAATAACACTAGTTTCTGAAAGAAATCACTTAACTTTAAAAAATATTATAAGAACAATAAATTACAGTAAATTGACTAAATTGTTCACAGATGCATTAGAGGGAGACTGTTGGGACTCTGTGCTGTAGAAGTCGGTTGATTTTGGTGTCTGTAAAATCATAAATCACCTGGATTATGTTTGACGCCAGCAGGTGAAAATGACAAATAGAGGGACAAGATGGGATAGAAGAAAGTCCAGTGTTGGCTCGGTTCTTTGTTTGTTTTTTTGGATCTCCAGAGGTAAATGAGGCTCATCCTGAGGTTTCAAGTCCTCCACAAAGTCTGACGTCTAACGACAAACTGTCAGGAGAAGAAAGAGGACAGTTAACCTTGAATCACAGCCAGCAGTTCATCCATTTTAACATACATTCCACCTTTTTATCATAAAGGACAAATAAACAGGAAATTTGATTCTTTTTCCAACATATTTTATGAATTATAAGTTCAATAAATTGACCACTGAAGATTTAAAAAAAAAAAGCTTTAATCTGTGTAAAATAAGTCACTTTATTTCAACATATCATTGTAGACATTCATTTTATTAAGAGATTAATCAATTATGCATTTTTGCTCATTTGTTGACGTCGCACCAGAGGGACGTGTCCTGGAGATGTAAGGTGTAAAATCTGTGGTGTTAGCATATGCTAACTATTGTGGTGCTAACTATTATGGCTGCTATCTTTATTAGCAGCTATAAGATGCTGCTAATAAAGGCAGCAGCCTGTATTAGAGCTACGTCCTAACTGAACTAACTTTAGTTAAGTTAGTCCTAAAACTAATTTAATCATATAAATCATATAAAACAGGCCGTTTACGGTGCTGCATATCAGCATTTTAATAAAACAGGTTTGTATTGTTTCATGGCTGTGGCTCAAGGTTTTGAAGATGTATTGTGGCCTCATAATGACATTATGACTTCTAGCTCAGAACTTTAAAGGATGTTCAGGTCAGAGTTGCATTGATGTGAACATTTGATGGTTCACTACTGACTGCAGGAAACTCTGACAGTTGGATTCTATTAACACAGTTGTCCCAGAGCTAAATTAAACACAAATTTATGCTTTATTAAGCACTCAGAAATTAGTCCTGTTTACAGGAACCCAACACAGCTAAACAGTTTCCAAAACACAAACATGTGGAGGAGCATGTTCCTCTTGTCTGTGAAAGACGTTTTATTTTTCAGCCCAGCAGAGCCCCGTCTAATCAGTCAAAAAAAGAAAAAAGCAACGTGTTTTACTGCTGTCTGACTTACTTTTTTTAATGAAGAGGGAAGAAACGATGATAATGAATATTAGAGGAGCCCAGAGAACATTCCACCAATCCCGTTTATCTGAAAGCAGAAGGAATGTTAAATGATGGTGAAAACATAATTAAAGACGCCTCTTTCCACAATGAGGGTGTGATATTGCACACTTTACCTGTGGACTCTATGTTAATCCTGTCCTTTGGCTTTGACAGGTTTCCAGTCTTTGGTGAATCTGAGACTGTTTTGGAAAATGTTGTGTCAGAAGCGTTTTCCATTTGAAAGAAAGGATAACATCATCTACTCACCCAAGAGTTGAATTACTGCATGTGTCTTCAGACTTGGGAGAAAACATTTATACCGCCCGCTGTCGTTAACGGTCACATTGGTGAGTTTCAGGGTTACGTTTCCAGATCTCAGGGCCTCGGGGATCAGAGACGCCTTCCCGATGTACGACTCCATCATCAGGCTCCTGTCCAGCTTCAAGGCCCTGTACACCAACACGTACTTTTTGGTTGAGTCCTGCCGTTGGTCCAGTCTGGACCACTCCACTGTCTTCCTTGTCGCATCCCAAATTGGACTGACCCAACATGGCAAGACGACATCATCACCAGGAGCAGCTTTGATTGGCTGAGATACACCAATTACTTTATAACCACCTGTAAACAGACAAACATGCAGAATGGTTCATGTTGTAAAGTCAGTGCTCTCAACTTTCTACATTTTCTGAAAATTTACTTTAAACAAAATTCACAAACAGCAGTGGCAGGTAATACTGTCAGCTATGCACAATTAGATCAACTAAGCAACTCTGCCGTAGAGCCGAACGTAAATGACGTAAAACTCAACTTCACGTTTATTATGAAATCTATAAAGACTATCACTCAACTAAAACATGCAAGGAGACGTTCTTGGCGGAAATCAAACAAAAACATGAACGATGCTCAAGTTTTATTTGCAACAGTTGACAGGTTCACACACCCTCCAGTGACGTCACCACCTGAACTGTAACCAAACACGGCCTGCAGCGAGTTTGCCAAATTCTTTTCAGAGAAAATAAAAAAAGTTAAAGGATTAATCAGCCACACTAAACCCAGTTCCAATGCTGAACCCAGACATAAATGCAGAATGACTCATTTTCAACTACTTTACTATAAAACCCTAGAAAAATATATATAAATAAATGAAGCTCCTCTTCCTGCTGTCTTGTTATCCTACCCGCACCTTTTCTTAAGAAAGTCCTGCATGTCGCTGCTAATAATCTGACCCGAATAGTAACTCATCGCTTTCATCCGGTGTTTCCCCCAGGCTTTGGAAACAGCAGTTACTGCACAATCTGGACAAACTACAGACCGACCTCCAACCTCCGGTAACAATCACCATCTGTAGGTGTTGATATGTCAATTTGTTGACAAATGAAAGGACGACAGCGGTCGGATGTACAGCGAGTAAACTTCCCGGACAGTTAGAGAAACAGTTTTACTCACCGTGAACTTTCTCCACAGAAACTAAAACAAATATGAAAACCCTCCAAAAATTCTTAGACGTTTTCTTCACTCGCAGGAACATTTTCATTTAGAAATGGTGGTAGTTCCAAAAACATGCCTTAATCTGCAAGCCGGTGTAACCCGGAACATAAAACGGGTCAGACATAAAAAGGCGGAGTTATTGATAAGTATGGTAAACCCTTAGAGTCAAAATTCACCCGTTCGTTCTGAACTGGAGAGATGCAAACTGTTATAAAACAGAACCAGCGGTTAGATATCTACCACATGATCCGTGTTATGGCGTATTAAGACTTTTTCATCATAAACCGGCTGCCTTATAGCCGCCCGGCCACCAGATTTACAGAGCATTAGACTCATCATCTTGTGGAAGTGATTTAAAGTATCTTTCATTCCACAATCTAGTCAACTTTTTCAATACTATTAAGGAATTATTGGCCAACTCGCTAAAACCAACTCCCATATCTTGTTTAAAAGCTATTTTTAAGTTTATTTATTTACTAAGATATTTGCACAAGAAACTAGACAATAATTTTGTGATTTTCCAGTGTAGAACCTCCCCAAAACCCAAAACTTGACTCACATCATGAGATGCTTCAGTGGAACTGGAAATCTGTAGTTGGTCTCTGTAAAACCATCTTGCATGTTTTTGGACTATGAAGCTGAAGGACCTGGTAAGAGCCAATGGACACAAGGGGACATTCAAACTCCATGCAGAATCTGAAACCAGAACCTTCTGGCTGCAAGGCACCAGTGCTAAGAATATGGATTATGATAAAGTTAAATATTAAATTAAAATATTAATGATGGTTCATTTTGGAGTTCCCCTTTGAATTACTCAACTACTTTTCTTTTTCAGACTTGTTTTGTTACATCACTCTATATTACAGAAATAACTAATATTCTTTTTAAAGTAACTCTATAAAATATTATTTATTTTCTTTCATGTGCAATATGAAGAATATTTTTGGTTATTAATTACTACATTAGACCTTTTAGCACCATTTAAAATCTATAAAATGGATGCCCTTCCTGACTTAGTAAATAGCTCAAATTAACAATTCAATTAAATCAATTATTACAGATATCTGTTAAAAATCAACATACACAGCTAAAATTTCTTCCTTTTAAGAAGTTAATTTATACTAAATAATTGATAATTTGATAATATATTGATAAATTAGCTTTCTTTCAACAATACATCCCTTTGCAAATAATTGATAGTGGGAAATATTTTGAAGATAAAAGTGAAATTCACAACAATAAAAATGTAAAGAATGTTTTTTATATACACTTTTGACATACATTTAAAAATAAAAGTAAACATTAGTCATTTCAAAAGTATAAATAAACATTTATTTATTTTTACAGCACCAAAAATCCTCACCAGGAGGAATTAGAGCATTACAGTCTCATAATACAGTCTGTTTGCAGGCAGAGATCCTGCAGGGTCCTGTAGATGCTGATCAAATGGCTGAGTTACCTCCTCGCTCCAGAGTCCAGCCAACGACCTGATTATTTCACTCAGGTTTGTTGAAACAGAGACACATCGAAAAGCCTACAGGACACCAGCCAACTGGATTTGAGGATCCCTGATCCAGAGAAAATTTTGTGTTCATTCTAAAATTATTTTACATCCTTGAATCATCTTTAGATGCTTCGTCATCACGGCTTCGATGCCGATGCACCAGTTTGTCCTGGAGTTTCCACTCCACCGTCAGACTTGTGACGTCCAGCTCAGGCTCCAGGTGGCGCTGCAGGACGGCATCCTTCTCCTCTGCTGTGTAGTTGACTTGGAAACGCATCATTAGCCATGTCACCTCACACAGGTGATGTGGTCAAAAATAATACAAAGTTAGTCTGTAAAATCGAAACGCAACAGAAATTATTTTTGATGTAAAGTTATAAACATCTCTAAGATAAATGTACGGTGCATATTTGAAATAAATAACACATGTCTGATCTTAGAAATCCATCCATTGTCTGATTACAAGGCATCTGGGCAGCTCTGGTGTGATAAATATCTAAACAGTTTGATTTATAAATACGTTTTATTTAGTGCATTTTCATTTTTTTCAAAATTACCAACTGAGACATATCAGTTTAAATGGTATGAAATGAAACACACAGTTAAACTGTATGCAGGTAAAACTGGCTGTAAATCTAGGAAAGTAACAAATATCAACAGGGAACCACAGAGATCTCTGGTGGAGGAAACTCTGAGGTAAACTTGGGCTCTGCACTCTGCAGATGCTCCATTGTGACAGGCATGTGATCAGCTAATGTGAACCACAAACAATCTGAAAGTGTCTGAATGCCCAATATTGGGCACAATAATGTCACATAGAGCGCTCTCAGTGTTTTCCTAACCGCCATATAACAGAAGAAGAAGTGCTCAGTATCTGAGCTGTGAGCTTAGCTTGTGATTTTAAGGTTGTTGTCTGACCAGAGCCAGAACATTAACATCTTAATCCTCATTATAGTCCATCATGGTTGTTGTTTTTCTTCCTGCTTGTAGAATAGTGATGTTTGTTGAGTTTCAGTGATGTTCAGATAAATGCAACCTGGACAAACAGACTCAGGTCTGATTTGAAAAGATCAGAAACGTATCTGAAATAGAGCCACATATCTAAATGACCTGGGTTGCATTTCTAAAAATCATGTCTGTGTTGTTCAGACTGTCACGAAAAGGTCACAGATCACATAACATAAAAAAAATGGATTTGGGTCATTCAGGCTGTGATGTCTACACACAGCCTGAATGACTGTGTGTAGAGTCTTTCGAAACAACATATGAAAATGTTGAATTTAAAATTTTAAATGGATAACATTGTCTAAGCTTTTATTAGAAAAGCATAAACGCGCTTGGTTTAAAAAAAATAAGCAGCTCGATTCATAAACTCTTTCACTTTCTTTACCACCGAATAAAAGAAGTAACAAGAAATGCAAACTAGGAATGACTCGTGTAATTCAAACATTACATGAGTCAATGTCAAGTTAAATATGTATTTATAAAGGAATTTAAGAAATCATTGAAACGCAAATTTTTAAATATTTTTATTTTACTAAAGAGGCGCATTCTGTACACTGCCCAGCAGATGGCGACAAATTGCCTTCCAAAAATTTCAATTGACATTTTTTAAAGGTTTTTTTTTACTTGAGTTTTCTTGGCTTTTTTTATGGAGTCACATTTCCACCTATAAGTTTTACCTGAACTGAAGAAAAACAGAATGCAAACATCCTAGAGCTGTAGCTGGAGAATAATATTACTTTAGTTTTTAAGGTACTACTATAAATGTGAACAGAGACTAAATTAAAAATTGCAATATGTATTTATTGTTTATAATTATTGTTTATTTTTAATATGCAAATGATAACTAGCTTCCCACTTATTACATAATACTATCTCACTCAATCTTAAGGAAGCACAATAACTGCAGCACACTATAACCAAAGAAAACAGCTGGCATGTTCAAAAAGCTGTGAGAAAAAGCACAGCTTATTTCTCCTCAGCCTTTTGTTGCTTTATAAAGAACAAAGCCATTTAGAAACACTGATTTTGTTGTTGCACGGCACATCAAATTTTCAGTTTTATTTATTTTTACTGAGAAGCAGCTGTTTGGTGAGCCGCCTCTTTGGGTCCAAGTCATTCACCACCTTGATCATCATGTGGCATCGCTCTCAGATTGTTCTGATTTTCTCCTTCTGGTTCTGCACGTTGACCTATTAAATAACACAAATATTTTATGAACTCAACGTGTTTTAATTATACTTTAAAAGCTTGAATGAAATAATCATACAAAAGAATAAAATACAGATAATTTGATTCAATAACGGTTTTAAATTTGTAGCAGCAAAAGGCAATGTATTTCTAGGACCAGCTAACTAAGCCATTTCCGGATTAATGTAACAATTCTGACAGAGGAGACGAGACGTTCAAGAGCATCAAGAAAAAGTAGCTTCCAACAAATACAACACAAATGAGTGCCATGCATTACCATAATGTCATGTGGTGATGCATGGCATTATGGAAGATATTATCATTTTTATCATCTCACTTAAAATACATTTTAAGTAACACTTCTTTATGTAGACTAATATAACTGCATTTGCAGTTAATGTTAAAGAGTATGGTATAAAAATGTAAATCTTGAAAAAAAAATTTTCCCCTCATTATCAATGCAAAGTGAGCTGACAAATGTAATTTAAATGTTTCACCAAGTTAATTTGGGTTGGTTCCAATTTGATATATTTAGAGACAAAGAGGATGTGACATCATAGGTGACAAAATACAATAAAATAAAACAAAAACATCTAGAAAAATCTAGGGTGGAAAGAATCTCACCTTAATAAATTCATTATTACAGTGTTTCAATTATAAGTCTACTTAAGGCTACTTATTAAAACCATAAGCCATGAAAAAGCAGCGTCAGATTTCTGATCTGAATGAAACTTCTGCAGCAGCAAAATTACTCCAGAAAATGCTATAAAGATTCATCTTCGAGTCTGAATTTATGAGAAGCTGCTATTCTCCATATATCTGCAGTTATTCCCCCAAGATGTTGGATCCAACGCTGCTCGTTCTAACAGACGTAGATGAAAAACTGCTGCTCTTGAGTTCTCTACATTCACTATGTATTGTTCGGTCATAGTTTTTTTAAGAGGAATATCTTTAATTAATCTGTTAGGTTGAGTGTGAAATGTGCTTTGCAAAATGTCCTATATTTCCCTGCCTTATACTATTTGTTAGTCATTTATGTTACTTACCATGTCTTATATATTTCATAAATCCATAAACAGTTATGCAGAGTACAAGTAAGTCAAAACAAAGATCCACACATTGCAACCAAATATTGCAGGAAGATGATTCTTCTATAAAAAAAAACAGAAAGAAAGAAAAGATATGAAACATGTAAGATTTTTCCAATTTTTAAGTTTCGAAGAACACTGCAGACCAATCATTACAGATTATATTAAGGGTTGAGAATTACTGCTGGGCCTTTAATTACTTCATGCTGGGCCAATCAAAACTCTATGTCAATTTTGATTGGCTGATAATTCTGTCAGCCAACAACTACATGTTATTCAGGTGGATGGGAAAACATAAATCAGTGCATCCCCCCGACACCCCCAAGGGAAGGTACGTCAAGGTGAAGGAACGTAGAAAACAGGTTCAGATTTACAACATGCTGTAAACTTGAACCAGACATGCAGTCCAGCTCAGTTTTATTTATGGATTATTATAAAACTTACTTAGTTTTTAAAAAAACAAACTTATTATTAAGTGTAGATGTAAGGAAATACAGGAGTTTGTACTTAATGTATACTTCACTGAAGAATACATTGAATGCATAAAATAGAGTATATTTCACAGTTACAAAGGTTTTGTTAAGTACAGAAACAACTCAGATAATCTCCATGCAAACAGTAAAACATGGTGGTGGCGCGTTAACTTAATATTTGGAAGTTATTTTTCAATAGATCCAAAGAAAATGTCTACTCACCATCGTTATTGTGCTTTTTATGGGGAGGAACTTTTGTGTGGACACAGAAAAACAAACAAACATTAAAATATGACAAAATGCAGCCAAAAATCTAAGATGAGAAATGATGACACTACAGATATTTACACACCTGGACAAGTACACTGATCTGTCTTTACTGGAAATGTTGAAGAAGAATCGTGACAAGATGTGTTAGAAAATTTAAATATTTCCCTAAGATCAGTTTATACTGTAGAGATTTAAAACTTACCAACATTCAAAGTAACATTCACCCTCCTGACTTTCCCATCCAACTTGGGAACGAAGCAGGAATAGTTTCCTGCATCTTCTGTGGTGACATTTTTCAGCATAAGGGAAATGTTACCACGATCCAGCTCTGAGTTAAAGAGAGATGTTCTGTTTCTGAATCTCTCATCTTGCATGGAGGGATTGTCTTTGTGACTTCTGTGAATGTGCACCTTGGAGTTGTTGACTGTCCACTCCAGAGTCAGATCTGAGAGAGAAGACGGGGGCTCCAAATGACACGGCAGGACAGCAACCTGTCCCACCTCCACTGTGACTGGTTCATCTGGACCCACAACCTCTCTGTCACCTGCAGAAACTAAAAATCACAGTTACTGTAAAACATCAGTGCCTTTCTCCAGTAGCACAACAACATACACTTTGGTTTTATAACATTAAGTTCTTTTTAGGCCACAGACAAAAACAAAGAACTGATGTCTAATAGTTCATGTAGCACTCAGGAGTAAATCTGAGTGAGACAAACTCATAATTCAAAGCTTAAATTCATGCATGTGTAATTCTGCGTTGTCAAGATGGCGTCTTTTATTAGTCAACTAAAAATATCACCAACTTACCTACTGTGACAAAAATAGAGCAATAGAGCAACTCCTTTTGCTCTACTAATTGTGAAATTAAGCTGCATTGGTATTTTCCATTGTCTTCGAGACGCACTGCAGAGATTTTCAGGGAAAGGTTTCCTGCAGCCAGTTCCTCGGGGAAAAGCGATAACCGTTCTGTATTTCTCTCTTTTTCCTTTGCAGTGTCATGTTTTTCATTTTCATAAACAATGTTGTTTCCTTGTCTCCACTGAAGTGTTTTTCCAGAGGCGTCTGCGGGCGTCTCAAGGCGGCATGGCAGGATGACATCATCACCTGCTGTCACTTCAATGTGCTCAGAGGGGCAGACTACATTTGGTTCTGTAGAAACAAACATTTAATTTAGAAATAACCTTAAATTCTTTGGTGTAGCCATTTAATAATAATGCATTTCCTTTGTTGTGTACAGTACAGGCTAAAAATCCATATTTCACTATTAATTTTTCTTTAGAGAGCAGTTCTGTTATTGGTGCAAACTGCTGTTGTTGAGCCGATGCTTTGGCATTATTAAAGTAACGTATTGAACATTTTCCAATATCTGAACTTGTCAATACATCAGTAAACAGCAGGTCTTCAAAACACATTTAAGATCTGTTGTTGTATCAACCTTCCAGATTTTTCAGGTCTAAATCCAGAACCAAACGGGGAGAAGCAGCTTTCAGCTTCTATGCACCACAAATCTGGAACAAACTTCCAGAAAACTGTAAAACAGCTGAAACACTGAGTGCCTTTAAATCCAGACTAAAACCCAGCTGGTTAGAGCTGCTTTTAATTAATAACAACTTAAACATTTATCAACATTTTTGATGAAGAATATTCTTGGTGATTTCGATGATTGATTTTCACAAAATGTAATGTTTGTTGCTTGTGTCATAATTGGTGATTATTTTAAGTTTTTATCATGTTGATCTTGTTGCTCAAATGTGCTTTGCAAATAAACACGACTTGACTGAATTGGTCACATATCCTCCTGAATCTGGACTTAAAAGAGACTTTATGAACATGTAGCACATTTATGATACCGTTGTTTCTTAAATAAAGGTTCAGGGAATATTATTTATTTTGTTTTCCTGCTCTGTTATTCTTTATACACCAGGCCAGTGCTCTGGTCCTCAGTTACCCTTTATGTCCTGAGGATTGGGCCAGATAAAAGGTGAAAGCCATAACAAACATAAAGTCTTACTACAAATACATTGAAACTATCAGGGGTTTTGGCCACTGCTCTAACATTTATATATTAATATGTCACTTGGCTACACAAAGGAATGAAAGGCAATAGAAATAAAACTACCAACTTGTTAAAGTCAAAGCATGAAACTAATTTAATTCTGTAAATACCTTGCAGATATTTCTCTCTACATCTAATCATTAAACATGTTTAATATTTGGCCCTTTTGATTTTCAGCTGCTGAGAATGACTTACCAACATTGAGCTTAATATAACACATTTTATTCATGGACTCGGTGTGAACAGAGCACTTATATCTTCCTTCATCAAGGAGGTCTACTGAGGACAGCGTGAGGGACAGATTTCCTTCGGTCAGCCCTTCAGAGGACAGAGACGTCCGCCCTCTGAAATGCTCCCATTGCTTTGAAGAATCATGTTTTCCCCCATGATGATGGTGGACAACATGATTCCCATGTTTCCATTTTACTGTTTCTGCTGAAGCGTCCATTGGTGGCTCCAGGTGACATGGCAGGAGGACGTCCTCACTTTTCACTGCTCCTATGGCCTTGGATGGGCAAACTAAATCTGGATCTGTAAAAAAATATGTGATTTAACCAACTGAGCTTGTATCCATTCATTTACAAATAAACCCCAGAAACAACCACATAATGTCAACAACATCTTGTTAGAGTTTTCACTTTTATTCTCAGGTGTTAAACTTTTTCACCACTTTGTACATTTCCATTAACATATTTCTTATTCTGTGAAATGCAAACTGCTGCCTTATTAGAGATCATGCGTTGTGCATATAAAGTATTCAACCCCATGCGTGGCATGTTTTACCCTTTTTGTTGCCTTACAAATCAAACACAATCAATTAAATCTGATTTTTGGACTAAGAACAAGCGATAGCTAATAATCCCTCTTAAAGTGACTGGCCTAACTCAGCAGACGTCCAGTATGAAGATTATACAACACAAATTAGTGAAAAGGTTTTCCATCCAAGAAGACTTCAAGTCCACATAAGTAAGATACATCATAACCTTTAGAAAAATTTATCTTGTGATTTTTCAAAAACATCTACTACAGGATATTTGTTGCTATTTGTGAAGATTCATCCTTTTATTTCTACTTTGCGAAGAGAATGGACACATTGGGATGTTCCTGTTTATGGGAAGGTATAAACCTTCCCATAAACAGGAACATCCCAATGTGTCCATTCTGTTGTGTCCAACACATTTCCAATTTGCAATAAATGACGTGTCATTTTAGGGAAGAAGAAGTAAGTGTGGAAAGAACAATCATGTGTCAGTTTATTTCTTTTCCTCAATGAAGCCACCTGTGGTTTTGAAGTCTGTGTCTATCTTCCTCATATTTAAATTTGTTTACCTTTTAGTATTTTATGTTACAATGCATAATTCTGACCTTTAAATCCTTTATCTATATATTAAACCTCCTCTGTGAGTAAACACAGAAGTGGTGCAGAAATGAAATGATCTTTAACTGCATTATAGTAAGGAGGAAGCATGTGAGTCATATTTTGTTCTTTGAAGAAGTGTTTACAAATAACATAAACATCTTAGCATTTAAAGATATCCATCAAATTAGGATTAATTTCCCAGACTACATTTGATTTATTGCATTCAGTGAGCAGCTAAACGCACAGAGATCTGGATGATGTCACTGAGATTTATATTATTTCACATTAGATATTTTAGAGTAAAGAAGCAGTAAGGAAAAGTAATAATGAATAAAAATGACCAGTGACCTACCCTTGGTGTCCTCTGTGAGGAAACAATCTGAACAAACAAGCAGCAGCAACATTACAGGAATCAGCTTCATTGTAGATTAATTTTCATATAGAAGCTTGAGCCACGACTGAGGATTGCCAGGATCGGTTGATGCCCTCTGATGGATCCACTTTCATATTCACGCCTTATATCCTGCACCAGGGGCGGGTCTAGGATTTTTAAACACAGTAGGGCACCAATGGAGATGGATTGGGTCAATGCATATTTTGGTTACTGGATTGTCTCATCAGAACTCCCAAAAAACATGAGGTTATTAGATTCCTGCATTTATAAAAACAAACATGTCATTAAATCAGAAGCCATTCTTCCTTCATTTGTGGTAAAAATGGTTGTGCAGAAATTAAAATTTAGCTGAATATTCTTTGCATATTCAAATTATGGAAAACATGGAATGCATGAAACCTTTTTTTTCAGAATTTCTAGAAGCATTTAATTATATATGTACTTTAAAGAAAACATTTTTTAACTTCAGACCTCTTTGATTGACTCTCCTCCCCCTGTTCTGTCTTCTTGCAACTTATAAAACATTAGACATCCTAATTTCATCTAAAAACTGTTGACTAAAACACTAGCAGCAAAAAAAAATTCAACTTTTCAAATGAAATTGATGAAATTGCTTTATTTAAATCATTTATCTAATCAAAACGTCTTCTTTTTTTGCCAGAAAACATTTAGAATTATCCTCATGTCTGTTTTCAAAGTATTCAGCCAATGGTGATGAATTACAAACCCGACACGAGAACAATTATTGTCAATGTAATGATACCAGTGACCCCATCATGCATATCTTAAGACAGGAGTGCCCAGGTCCAGAGCAAACCCTGCAACTGACAGATGCATCCCTGCTCCAACACACCTGAGTAAAAAGGTGAACTTCCCTTATTAGCAGCAGCGCAGCTCTACAAACAAGCCATTCGTTTGATCCAGGTGGGTTGCATCTAAAATATCAGTCACTAGATCAGCTGCAGCTGGAGGATTGATTTTTTTAGGCAGACCTGTGAAGAAACTGTTGCAGTAATCGATGTGACTAAAGATAAAAGCATCAATGAGTTTCTCTACTTATACCCATAAAGTATTCCTCAGAGGACTGGAGGATTGAATTAAAATGTGACACTTTCCAGTTTCCATCATTATTTGCATTGCTTGGTGGTAACATGTCTGTGTCATGATGAGGTATCGTTGAAAGTGGACCCAGATGCAGCGGGGCTGAGGCATTTAGTTTATCAGGGTTTCCTCCAGAAAACCTGCTCAGCCCACTGGTGGGGACACTATGTCTGCCCACTAGCGGCTCACCGTGTTTTAAAACATTTTAAAACTCCGGAGCAGCTTTTTATAACACGGGGTAGTCTCTTCATGCCCTCAACTTGGAACAAGTGAAAATTATTCCTTCCTGAGAAATTGGTGTTTTTTGTTATTTTGTCTCTGTTTCTGCTCTGACGACTTGTTTCTGGTTTCTCCATAGTGCATCACATAAAATTTAACCAGGAAGTTGAAGTCTGTCAGAAACTCCTCGGTCCGCCCCTTTCTCTATGATGAGAGAACAGAAAGTCCCTTTATGTTAACTCTTTATTTGACGGGGTGGCAGAACACTGACAGTGTCGTATACATGACTTAACTCCTGTCATGAACATGAAGGAGTCTTCATGAACGTTTGCGACTGTTGTCATGAAGTGTCATTTGGTAAATAATGACTCCTATGATGCAAAATTGAAACATTTAACGAACTTTTAATACAAATTTTAATGCAACTTTGCATTAAAAATGTCATTATTTACCAAATGACACTTCCTGACAACAGTTGTAAACGTTCATGAAAACTCCTTCATGTTCATAACAGGTGTTAAATCATGTATATGACACTGTCATGTCAGTGTTATGCCACTCCTTAAAGTAAAGTGTTACATATTTGGTTTGTGGAAATAGTAACACAAATATTTGTGGTTGTCTTCTAAATCTAAACTTTGATTTGGTTTTGAAAGTATGGCTGTTGCTCGTTTCCTGTTTTCTGAGCAGCTTTTCTGCTGAGAAACGCTCACAGTTCTCATAAGACCTGGTGGAAAATATTTTGTGCAAAGTGTGACTGTGGTTTTCTGTGCAGAGACAAAAACACATTGGTGTTATAGGGCTGAGTTGGACGGCTATTTTCTGAAGGTGTTGCACATGAAAATCATTGTAACTATGAATTAATTTAATATGACAACAGAACATAAAATTAAACAGAAACAGAAAACTTGCTCTTCTAAACCTGAGACACTTTAAAGGAATCTCTACTGAAATATTATCAGTTATATTTTCTAAACATTTTAAAGACTTCCTGTAGGTTCATCACCTTCTTGTCAACGTGTTAAAGCTGCTGAGTTAGGGCGAAGTGATATCATCGGCTTTCGATATGGCGCTCACATCACTGTGTTTCGTCCTCTGTAAGTGTATTTCCTTTAACAACTTTCTAATATTTAATTTGTTTTATGACTTCTTCATTTTTCCTCAGAAATCAAAGACTCTGTAAGCTACATTTCAATTAATATATTTTTTTACCCCGGCATGTCTCTGTTTTCTCTGATATAGAAAAACTGACCAGCTTTCTTGGGTTTTGAAAATAAAATGTAAAGATATCCGACTGTTTCCATAAAAAAATATATTAAAGTCAGACTGCACATTTCAAGATAAACAAAGAGGCTTTGAATAGAAATCTAGCAATTATGTCAGGTATTTTTCATGGAAAGCAAATGTGACAAAGGAACTGCATATTGGTCAGTATTTGTTCAGAACAGCTTATCTGGTTCAGTAGTTTGGTAATAGCAGGTTGCACTGTGGCAGCACCTTTGAGTATTTTACACCATTCAGAGAGATTTTTAGTCAATGCAACTTAAGTCAAAATGGGAATTCAATAAATAATATGATCTTACATTTTAAAATGTACAACATAAAGGTAAGGCTTATTTTCACTTATCTAGATTTGTCTAAACTTTAGAAAAACATATAGTTTAATACATTCACTTAGAAAAATGTCACTTGCATATAAATAGCTATTTGTGCAACAATGTGAGGAACATTTAAATATTTACTCATTAGAAACACATTCAACAGATGTCATTCTCTCTCTTTTTTCAGTGTTTACTTAAACAACTGAAACTGTGGCAAAAAAGGAAAGACAAGAAACTACATAATGGTAACAACAAGAGAAGGGTCGACATTGCTTGAGAATTGTAGTGGCTTACATAACATCCATGAAACGGGCAGATATATTGTTTGACATTCATGGCAATGAGGAAATATGAAGGTTATCCAATATTTCCTCTACTGTTTGTTCCTTATTCTGTTTGTTGGGGTGCCTACACTGAACAAAAATATAAACGGCCCATGTCAAATATAAGAGTTTTATGAACATTTGGGTTCTCAAACTATATTTTCAGTATTTACTGATCTTCATATCTGCATTGATATCATCGTGATGTGGCCATTTGTAGCGGATTGACAGTCCTTTGAACATGATGGGGTCTGTTGAGGAGTTTGATTGTGACCCAGTTGGTTTCCGGTAGGCGGACAGTCTGAGGTGTGATGCGTCTGTCGTCCAGACCGATAGTCTCATCAGATGTGTGCATCCCTGGTCTTAACTGATCCCACAGATGGACGAGCCAGACGTGGCCATCTTGTGTTGGAGTGGTCACATGTGGCCAACGAGGATGAGGTCGATTTGCAGAACCGCCAGTCTGTTGGAAACCAACTCTTAAACGGCCGATGATCCGATAATGGACACAGAGCCGTGCAGCTGCTGCTCTGGACATCCCTGCATCCAACATGCTGATGGCATAACATGAGACATCTGAGGCTTTATGACTTGTGACAAAGTTTGACGTTTTGGGGCCTTTCATTGTTCCCAGTCCAAGGATTGTCCAGTTGCTGCTCATTTTGTCTCACCCACTGGACATGCCCCAGCCATGCACTGAGTAAAAACACAACTCACTGAGTAATGCTCACCGATGGCAAGTTGGATTAAAAATTATACACAAATCAAGAGAAATATTACTTTTGTACAATAAAAGTCAGCAAATGCTCTTTTACAGTGGTTAACTCCACATGGCAACAATATTTGACATGGGCCGTTTATATTTTTGTTCACTATACTTGGGTATTTATTTTGTGAAAATAGATTTATAATAAAAATTATGTGAGATGGAGCAAATCTCCAGGGTTAATTAGGTGAGACAGAACATTTCTCTGTTACAATAAGGAAAGAAAGTAAAGAGAAAGTCAGACACATGGTAAAGAGCTGGTGATGAAACCCCAGATCCTAAACACTCTAGTCATTTAAAACCTCTCACTCGGCTGTGGTGACTTTACTTCCCACCACAACTTCAAGACAACCAGTAGGTGCTGCCACAGTTGCCATACAACAGCTAATTTCTATGCGCCTATAGAGATTGAAGCCATTGATTTTCCATTTTCTCGATTTTTGTGTTTTTTACGTCCAACCTGATCGTTTTATAATCAGAAATTGGAATTCATATTTAAACATAAAGATGGACTCAATTTGAGTAAGAATATAATGCAAAACTGGTTTTGATATCAGATATTCACCTTCTCCTGCATATTCAAGACAAGGCCATGGGGGGAAACTCTTTCAGCAAAGCGGATCCCCTTTCCTGCTCTGTCTCCCTAAAGGTCAACCAGAAGCCATTTCAGCCTGTCATGAGACATAATGTCTCCAAATGGCAATCCCTGCTCCAAAACACCAAAATCAGAAGACATCCAGAGGATATGTTTGCCAGATGCTTCTCAGCCAGTCGTTTTCCAACCCTGATTTTATTCTTACAGTTAAAACCCAAAACTCATTGGTGATTGCTGGAGGAAAAGTCTCCTTGTTCTCCTTTCACTATAACATTCATTTACCGTATACTCATTAGTGCAGATGTTGCCCCTATTCATCTTGCTTAGTTTATGTCCAGCTTGTCGACATAGATTTAAGATGTTTAAAACAGGTCTTTTTGGGAGAGGAGCATTTCCTGACGTTGAAGTTGGCAACCTGCTCCTGTGTGGCTGAGGTCCAGTTCCTCTAATCATCTTTCCCCTTTTCATTTATCATTGTTGGGATCATTCCATTGTGATCCATTGCTATACTATAACAAACCACCTCCAGGAGTCTTGTACTCTGACAGAAACAGTGTGTTTAAAAGTCCTGTTCTGTAATTACCTCCCTCCAGCCACGCTGAGTGTCACTCCGCACCGATCCCAGTTCTTCCAGTATGACCGCATCACTCTGACCTGTGTGGCAAACTCCAGCAATTGGACAGTGAAGAGGACAGTTTCCAGCATCGCTGGTCAGGAATGTCAGCACGGCTGGGCCATACCCAGCAACTCTTCCTGCACCATTGAGGACGCCTACCCAGAGGACTCTGGGGAGTACTGGTGTGAATCTCAGGGAGGAGGATGCAGCAACAGGGTCAACATCACCGTAACTGGTAACAGCCAATGGGCTTGATGCATTTTACAGTTTAAATACCTAGTTAGAGCTAAATGAGTGGTTGTCACAAAGCAAACATTTCCTTAACATGGTGATTAATGTACATTCTAGCTAACAGTGTGATCCTGGAGAGCCCACCGCATCCTGTTGAGGAGGGAGAAAATGTTACTCTACGTTGTTTTTACAAAGAAGACAGCAATGATGAATCCACATCCGATTTCTCTGCTCGTTTCTATAAAGATGATGTTTTCATTGGGAGGAAGATCCCAGCGGAGCTCACTCTGAAAGCAGAGGAAGGTTTCTACAAGTGTCAACATCCTTCTGACAGAGAATCACAACAGAGCTGGTTGGCAGTGAAAGGTGAGGATGTGCTCATATATTTGCTTCAAACTTAAATCAATTACATTGATTTAAGTAACCAAGTTTTCATTTAATTACATAAATATTGGGAACTCATTGAGAGCTGTGAAAAAACTCTTATCGGGCCTAAAAAATGGCCAAGGCAGCAAAACGATGCCCATCAAACATTGAGTTGGTTTTAGTATAAAGGGTGCTTCATGAATAAGATTGATTGATTGATTGCCTTGAAACATGTTTTCAAAAACTTTCTGATGGTTTTAAAATATCATTAGACATCTGAAGGTATTCATATTTTGATATTTAAAGCTAAAATGTTATATTTTTGTTTCTTCTCAGCTAAAAATCAACCAACAGATTTTCCTCCCACTTCTCCTCCTGTCATATTTTGG
This sequence comes from Poecilia formosa, assembly GCF_000485575.1. NCBI lineage: Eukaryota > Metazoa > Chordata > Actinopteri > Cyprinodontiformes > Poeciliidae > Poecilia > Poecilia formosa. The sequence continues at coordinate 166,452 of NW_006800476.1, read as the reverse complement.
CCCAGATTAATATGTGGCTCTGTGCTCTTCATCTTCTACACCTTCATCCTCATCTTGTGTATACACACATACAGGAAATGGGCACGAGGTAAGATCACCTGATAGTGAAATAACAGTTGGTGAATTAATTGCACTTACCAAATAGTTTTTTTGACTTATAAGAAATACATTAATATGATCTATTATGACTCAGCAATTTGCACTCTATATTAATTTGATTCAGCAAAGACCCTTTGGGTTTTGTGTGAAGGAATGAATATATGGAAAAGCCCCTCAGGACCACTGTAAGGTATGGTAGAGGATCAGTGATGCTGTGGGACCGCTCTTCTTCCAGAGGTTCTGAGAGCCTTGTTCAAATCCACGGCATCACAAACTCTCTGAAATACCGAGACATTTTAAATCAAAATGTAATGGATGTGGTCAGAAAACTGAAAATAGATCCTCATTCATTCTCTGAGCAGAATAATGGTCCAAAACATCAAAACAGAAACGGTTCACGAGATAAAAACCCAACTTGGATCCATGATAATCTTCCTCCTACTTTAATCCTTTAAAGTTTCTACGTTTTTTCTTTAAAAAACAAAAAAAAAACGATCACAATGACAATATTCAGACCAACGTTTTGTAAACTAGAGATGGCTCTCTGGCACCATCTAGTGTTCACGTTGCAAAAGAGAATGTGTTTTTTATTAAGATAAATAAATAAATAAATAAATAAATAAATAAATAAATAAATAAATAAATAAATAAATAAATAAATAATTGCATGGCCAGTGATTGTTTCTGTGTTTTTCCTGCAGCTCGAGTTGATAACAGAACAAATGCTGGTGATGATGGAGAAAAGAGAAGACGATGAGGAAGAAGTGGAGAAATCAATGTAAACAATTAGTCCTGTTTATGAGTTAAACAGTTATATAAACCAAGTTAGTCATCTGTTTATCCTGACATATTTCTTTGTCATTTCTTTGGAATCACTTGATTTTTCTCTGTACTGAATATCACTTCATCTATAAATTGCTCTTTTCCCAGCATTAAACAAGACATTCATAATTCCTGCTACTTGATATGTTTTTCCTTTAACTAGAAGGAAAAACTAGAAGGTGAAGGTAAATCTAGATTTACCAGATTTGCCGTCTGGTAAATCTAAATCAATATAAGCAAAGTTCAAATGTGGAGTTTCTGAAGGCTTAATTATTGAGCTACATTTGTTTAGCATTTATGATGACATCAGTTTAGATTATGTTGTACCTATGATAGATTAATGTAAAAAAAAATCAGGCAGGTGTGTATTTTTGTTGAAAACTGTTGAACTTGACTGATGCCATTTATAATAGTGTTTATAATTTATTGGTCTATTTTAAATTAAGCTCTTATGTATTTGAACATGTGATGCCTTTGTTTAGCTAGTTGGTTCAGCTGTGGCCATTTGAAATGAAAATTAATGAAAAAAATTATATTTTTTGTAAAAATAAATAGATACATATAGTAATAATAATATTAATAATAATAATACATGAAAGAGAGAGAAAATAAATGTCTACAATTCATAAATCAAAGTGTGAAATTGATATTGTGTCGATCTTTGTTCAGTACGTGGTTTTGATAATTGTGGATCACATTTTATTTTAATGTTTAATCGAGTCTAAAAACACAAATTCCATGATTTCAGCATTTCTTCTGCTGAGGAACACTGTCGCATTTGTCGCCATCTGGTGGCCATCTTTCAGGTTGCACCACACTTTTGTCAGCCTTGTCTTCCAAGTAAAAGAGGAAGAGAGACCATACAGAGCTAGGACAGTCAGTGTTTGTTGTGTCTTTTTAGGACCACAGGAGGTTCAGGACTCCTGCCATCTGCAGGTAGAAAACAAATCTCAACTTAAAGTAACAAAAACTCTGATTACTCACTTTGTTCTCACCTGAAAACCACAAAATGTTACTGACAGATGTAATAAAATCAAATAAAACACAAACAAAATACAAAATAAGATACAGTCATTTCATGTTCAAACAATGAGTCAACTTTATTTAGATATTTATGTAAAACGAAATAGAGCTTAAAATCAGAGTCACAAGATGATTATTGACACAGTTTGATCCAGAATCTGATATTTGTCCGATAAATAATGACTGATGTCCTTATGTGATGATTGATGATGATAATCACAGTTTACAACAATATTTGGTCTGACAAAGCAATAAATGTAATTAGTTAGCTGAATAAAAATCCTCCTGTGGAGTGATATCCTCCATTGCAGATCAGAAACAGGAAGGGGCAGCACCCAAACAAACTCCAACAGTACAAAACAACAAGATGATAAAATAGCTTCATAAAGACATTTGATCTCTGGACACTGAAGAAATGACAACAGTCATCTCTCCAAAACAACAATGAAAAAAAAGGAGCTGAAACTAAAATAGACATTTTAACCAACTGGACCTCAAATCACTGCTGACTATTTAAGTTTAATAAACTCAGCAGAGGATCCATCAGGACAGGAAAATGAAAAGCAAAGTCTAATCGCAGCATATAGAGGCTGAGTGAATCTGGTCTGGACTCTGTGGATCAGAGTCATGGTTTTAGAGACGCTGTAGAAACACAGAATACCTGCTGTCTGATCCAGATAAACTCCTATTCTGGAGGAAACTGGACGTGCTAATGGAGTTTTAATGTTGTTGTGATGAAATGTGTAACTGTTTCTGTCATAATATAACGACCAGGATTGGTCATCGGATCCCAGTCTTTCTGTTCTGCTGATGTTCTTGTATGAAACGGCTACAGCTCCTCCTCCTCTCCACTCCACCTCCCAGTAGCAACATTCAGTCAGACTCTCTGTACTCAGAACCTGATAACATAAACCATCAAATCTGTCTGGATGGTCAGGATAAAACTGTTCATGGTTCACAAATGTTACTTTTCTCTTCCCCGCAGATAATAATAGAAATCTGTTTAAGGTGTTTGGATCCAAAGTGATTATTTGTGAAAAATTTAAGAATCTATCTCTGGTCTTTGGTTCTGGTTCTGGTTTTGATTCTAAATCACCGACTTTAATGGATCTTAGTGAATTTTTTCTCCATGTGTCTCCCGGGAGGTCCTGTGTTTTGTCTCTGACCTCTGACACAGCTGCTGTGACGTCATTAAAGTTTTCCTGGGGTTGAATCTCAGATAAGAACAGCTTGTTGTGGTCTGTGTTAATATCCAGAGTGATTTCTTGGGAATATTTTAAGAATCCATCTCTGGTCTTTGGTTCTGGTTCTGACAGTAGAACATTCACATCAGTGACCATCAGTTCAATGTT
>NW_006800476.1:157601-162545 GCF_000485575.1 Poecilia formosa | reverse complement strand
TAGAGGGATTCACCAGCTTGTGTTTCTGTAAAGGTGGAGCATTGTAGAGAGGTTGGAGGTGATTCTTACAATAAGAAACCAAGCAGACCAGACAGGACTTAGCAGCTTTCATCTTCCTCCCAGTACAGACATCACAGGCCACATCTTCAGGTCCAGCATAGCAGTGATCAGCTGGAGCAGCTTGGAGTCCAGTTTTCTTCAGATCCTCCACCAACTCAGCTAACATGAAGTTTTTCTCTAGGTTAGGCCTCGGTTTGAACTCTTTCCTGCACTGAGGGCAGCTGTGGATTTCTGTCGGATCTTCTCCATCCCAGTGATCTTTAATACAGTTCATACAGTAGCTGTGTCCACAGGGAATAGTCACCGGATCCTTCAGTAGATCCAAACAGATGGAACAAGAATATTTACCTGAGTCTATCTTATTTCCTCTCTCAGCCATCTCACTTCTCAACAACACTGAATGTCTCTAGTTCCTCTTTCTCCCATAGATGTGTCCCAAAAGAAGCCAAGCCAAGAAACCAGGTTATTACTGATCTTCAGCAGTTTGTCTGATCAGCTCAGTGATTCTACCGATCCTGAAGATTTCAGAAGAGTGAAACAGGATGAACCAGAAATGTAGTGGCAGAGCTGAACTTTGTGTTCAATAGATGGGAGGAGCTTCACAGCTGTTAATGTTTTTGGGCAGGGCAAAGTAAATATTTCAGATTTCTTGCATTTCTCACTTCACTTTCTGGTTTTAAACTTTTTAATTTGCTGACTTTAGCCTCCAGTTGTATGGAGAACCAAAACTGACATGATAAAAGCGTAAATATATATTTAGTTTTTCCTTGTCCTTACACATATGTTTCTGTCAAGAAATTTATATATTTTCTTTTTGATTTCCCCTAAACATGCCTTATTGTCAAGAAAAGTTGATATTTTATTTTGTCTTTTCCTTATACAAGCCCTTCTTCTTTTGTCATTGTATCCTCTCCTTTATCCATTTCTCCTTTTTCCATTTCTTCTTTTTCTACTTCTCTTATTTCTACTTCTCCTTTTTCTACTTGTTCTTTTCTACTTCTTTCTTCTCTCTTTCTACTTCTCCTGTGTTTACTTTTTCGTCTGAATCGTTATGTTAATGATAAGAGTTGCCTTCTATGTCTCCTATTGGCCAATAGACCTTTGGAACCAACGTCACTGCGTCAGACGCTGTGGGGCGTTTAGGTGCAGTCGCTCGGTGCCATCTTTGCAGGCCACAGACCAAAACAATCTTCATCCCTGTGGTTTTATTGTGTTACCAACTGCAGTGAAGTTAGTTTCGAGTTGGATATTCGATTTTCCAATATCTGTCAAGCAAGTCACATTTAGTTCAAGGTTGATTTGATTTATGAACGCTAATTTCAGCCAGCCGTTCTCTAGCTGGGACAAGGAAAAACTAAACATATAATTATGCTTTTATTTCTTATTATGTCAGTTTTGGTTCTCTATACAGTAGACCATAATCAGTGTTACATTAATTTATATATTATTTTGTATGAGCAAATTTACCAACTCTACAATAGTAAAATATTTGCTATGCAGCAAAGATATGTTAGTAAATTATTTACTTGAGAAAGTTTTTTACATTTGGAAGCTCTGACTTCCATAAAAAATATTGTTGTGTAAAGAGATAAAATTAGCTGTTTTATTATTAATAAAAACAGAATAACAATGCTGTTTTTTATTAATATTATTGTAACAGATGTATTCAACAGCTGTGCAAACAATGTCAGGTTTCCTGAAGCTGATGCCTCCAAACATTATGAGACCCTGACTGTGTCCTTCGACCCCCATTGTCTTCCTCAGGAGATCAGACTGTCCTGGTTTATGTGCCTGGACCAGACTACACTTTAACAGTTGAGTTCATAACTGAAGGATACAATAGGATACAACACTACTTCAGGGAAAGCCAGGCTGCTCTAATGGGGGATTTTAACAGATGTGACGTTTCCATTCTTCTCCCAAACCTTGAACAATATGTGACATGTCCAACACAGAGGTAAAATCCTGGATTAATGTGTTGATGTTTACGTGTGCAGGTGCTGTCCACCTCTCATCTGAATTTTTCCAAGAAAATACGTAGAATATGGAAAACATTAACTTAAAACTTGAAATAACAGGAAATATTACAAGATTGAAGAGTTTTTCAAGCAACAGTGGGAAGCAAGCAGGAGAACCCCTTTTCTCTTTCCGTGACTCCTGAACTTTACAGGGCGCTGAATATTGTCTGTCAGGTCGTTGAAGGGGAAGAAGGAGTAAATGTGCTGTTGGAACTAGACTCTGTTGTTTACAGCTTTGACTGGTTATACTGTATGCTTTGTCCCAGAAAATTTTATTGTTTCTGTCTGCAATTATTCAAGTGGTTCAGATATTCAGTTCAGAAACCATTCAGGAAACAATGATACGACAACAAAGATTATAATGTTAGTCAATAATACAATATCTAGAAATAACAACAACAAAACCCTGTTTTACAAAAAAAAAACTGCTTACTTAATGTGTTGAATGAGCTCCAGATCAATAACCTTTAATCTGGTTTCTCTGTCTTACACTGCCATCTGGTGTTCATTTGCAGGTACTAAGAAAACTTTACAAAAGAGTCTGCTCATTTATATTATAGTAAAAAAAGATCAATAAAGTTCAGCTTTGATTTTAATAAATCCAGACATTTAACAGTAAAGTTTTTTCTTTTCTTTTTTTAGCATAAATTAGTTATTGCTTTCTTAATGTGATCCGTATTACACTATATAAAATTCTGAAACAATATAACACCTTCTATGCTAGATTTTTTTTAAATACTGGATTAAATGTTAGATTAAAGATAACTGTTAAAGCATTAGGTCGTAATACGGTGGCCACCGTATGGTAAAGTGTGAATGACTACAACAAAACAAAAATCTAATTTCACAAAAATCGGATTTGGGTCACTTCAGGCAGCAGTGTGAACGGAGCGTCCTGAGTTTGTGTTCTATGGCTGGGGTGTCAAACCTACGACTCCCGGGCCGGAACCGGCTAAATGCATTATCATGAAAAAATATATGCCTCGTTTATTCTGCAGTTCCTATATTGTCCACGGGGAGGCGCTGTGTTTTATTCAGAGCAGACAACATGATGCCACACTGCATCGGAACCAACAGCAGATGGCAGCACTGAGCTTCAGGTTCTGTAAACAAGTTTGATTCTATCGCTTTACCAGCTTTTTATTGTGGCTTTGGGAACCTCATATTTCTCGGGCATGCTAACATACATGTCATGTCTGTAAGTTTTTCTATATACATTTTATGCATCAACCAATGTACTTCTGTCAAACGTCTGTTTAAAACAGCTGACACTTAAGATGTTCAATGTGTGAAGCCAGATAATTTGTTCAAACTGCTTCCCAGACGTGGAAAATTGATTTAAAATCATTTCTTAATTTTTATCAGTTTGGTGTATTTTGTGATGCAGGACAGTGTTTTTAAGTTCCAAAAACTGTGAATAAATATTTTTGCAACATTGTACAATCACTGTGATCAGTTCTTGTGCCTAATGCACTTAAATAAATGTTTAACTGAGTAAAAGTATTGTTAAAATTGCAGACACTTTTCGTAAAAACTCTGAGGTTATTCATAATATATTCTGTAAAAGTGAAATTCATTTAATATAAAAATCAACAACAAGTCCACTTTTATTGGTTCTATTTAATCTTGCGATGAGTTTATTTGTGTGGCCCCCTGCAGATCAGATTAAGCTGTATGTGGCCCCTAAACCAAAATGAGTTTCTTTAGTTCCCTTCCACTGAGCCAGTTGTGTGGAATGAAGATTGTTCGTTGTTTCGTGGCTGGTATGGAGAATTTCTCACAACAAGATGTCACTCTTTGCTGCTGTTCTCCAACAGAGACGTCTGAGGTTTTTACCTGTCCTCTCATCCTCCTAACTCTGGTTCAGCACTAAATATAAATATGAGTTTTCCTTCTCGCCTCTATGTGTGTCCTAGTTTTATCCCAGAGGATGAAACTGCTAAAGTTTACAGAATAAAAATTTTGTAAGACCATTAAAGATAGACTTAAAAATCAAAGGACAAAAGAAGAAAAGTTTCAGTTACATTTATTTTAAAATTGTTGTTTGTAGTAAGAAATGTCACAAAGGTGGTTATCAATGAATAAATGTTAACAAATGATAGTTACAATGCAGAATACATGTACTGAAACGTAAAGTTGTTGTTTTATTACTTTTCAGTTGGAAATTCTTGTTTTGCAACAAAGTGCGGTTATTTTCACACATTTTACACATCTAACCCTAATGATAGATCTCTTAAGTATCTGAAACCAGAGAGCTGTAGTTTCACTTCTGTAAGTCTGAATCCATTTAGATCAGTGGTCTGAAAGTCGTTCTCTCTCACTGAGGATGTTGATGCAAAGGTTACATGTTAGGCTCCCAAAGAGCCACAGCTCACAAACTGTTACTTATGATCATCTGCAGCACCATATATGAACATAACTTGGCAATTAGGAATGTTTTATGATAAATCATTTTGCATTCAACGTTCCCTATATAAGGCCTTTTACTTCCTAATTTGATGTATTTGTTCTGTTACAAAAGCAGACATTCCTACTATTGTATAATATTTAAATCAAACTTTTCATTTTTAACAAAAACAAACAAACAAACAAACACTGCAAACAAATCCAGCAAACAGACTCATAACAACAATAATTTATTAATGCTGCTAGATGCTGCTTCTCTTTCAGGCGTCAGTTGTATTTATGGTCTTTGCATCACTCTGTCCTCATCACTGGCCACTGACTGAGACCAAGGACTCACCTGACTGATGCCTTTCCCTCCTCTCTGTTGTCACATAATGGTTGGATCCCATATCCTCACCTAGGAAAGAAGTGGGGAAATGTCTCTCTCTCTCTCTCTCTCTCTCTCTCTCTCTCTCTCTCT
>NW_006800476.1:155122-157342 GCF_000485575.1 Poecilia formosa | reverse complement strand
TCTCTCTCTCTCTCTCTCTCTCTCTCTCTCTCTCTCTCTGTCAAACCGGTCCAACCTGTTGGCGCTTTGACAGGCAAAATATAACTTGCTGTTCTGCAAATACTTTCACTTTAGTCAGAACAAACTGACTGATGCAGCATGGATACGTCTTATTTATGTTTCTGAAAGTGTTAGATCTTAAAAACCCTGAGTTTAGTAACATTATAAATGTGTGACAGTAAGCCTCACCTACTGTAATAAAGCCTGAAACGTCTTCAGTTAATGTTCACAGGTGTGTTTAAACACTTACATTGTGTTTGTTTTTCCAGTGAGCCCAAGTTAGACTGACCTACTTTACCTTTGGTCCTACTTCCTCGCCCCAGGGCTCGTTCACAGGTACATTACACCTGAAGACAAAGTAATTTAAGATCTGATTAAAATGGTTTTGCTCAAATCACCTGATGTGACTTAAAAACAGGAACATTTGACATAAAATTCCCTAAAAAACATATTTAATACAAACAAAAACATAATTCAAACCACATCTAACCATTGGGGAGAAATAAATCAGATAATTAGATACAATTTACAAAAATGACGTGCAATTGAGTTATTGCAGAGCAGTGCATTGCCTTGCAAGATTTGTTATATGTTATATTTGCATATAGCAGTAAAAGTTATTTTTAATGGTAATCTGTGTGATCACTGTCCTGTGACAGATGAAGCTAAATAAAATAAAATATTTGTTTTTTCGTTTTATTTTACTGTATTTGATTTGTTAAATTCAGAAAGGTCACTTTAGGACACAGCTATTCTTATACACTGTGTGGTTGAATAGATTCTGTGTCACAGTGAAAAAATACAAACTTTTTGGGTTTTTTTCTGCCAACAAGTGATTAAAACCCATTTCCTGCTCATTGAAATGCAATTTCTGTCTGTAATTACTCTCACAGGGATTACATCATATAGACAAGGTTGGTGAATATATAAAAACATTTTTATTTTGTTGCATAAATTCCCTTTTGTGTTTTCATTTATAGGAATTGCATGCATAGGAATGTAAACATCATCAGTGTCAACAAATGTGCTATTGCTACTGTTTCTATGTTAAACTCTGATATGAGGAAGTTTTCCAGTATTTAACACACAACTTTTATTACTGATATAATAATAAAATATAATGAAACAAAACTAAAAAAATAAGATCATTGTCCAAAAACAAACTGAGATACAATCGGAGTCACAAGATGAATTTATTGACACATATAGATTTATAATCTGATCTTCTCATCTGTACAGTTATTTAAACAACAACTTTTGATCTGACAAAGCAATGAATCTAAATGAAATGAGATTAGGTGAATAAAAATCCTCTTTAGCAGCGATAGCTTTGTGGGTGAACAGAAACAGGAAGGGGCAGCACCCAAACAAACTCCAACATCAACAAAACAAACAAGACAACAAAGTAGCTCCATACAGACAGCTGATCTCTGAACAGTGGAAAAAAATGAAAACAATGATTTAGACTGAAACAACTTAAACAAAAATACACATTTTAACCAAATGGACATCAGACCACTGCTGACTATCTCAGTTTAATAAACTCCACAGAGTCCTTACTAAAGAGAGGTCTAATCCCAACATACAGAGGCTGAGTGAATCTGGTCTGGACTCTGTGGAGGAGAGTCATGGTACCAGAGACGCTGTAGAAAGACAGAATACCTGCTCTGTGGTCCAGGTACACTCCTATTCTGGAGGAAACTGGACCTGATACTGGAGTTTTAACTTTGTTGTGATGAAATATGTAACCGTCTGCGGTACAATTTAATGACCAAGATTTGTCATTGAATCCAAATGGTTCTGCCTTGTTGATGTTCTGGTATGAAACTGCTACTCCAACTCCAGCTCCTCCTCTCATCGCCACCTCCCAGTAACAACGTTCAGTCAGACTCTCTTTGCTCAGGACCTGATTATAAACACTGAATCTGTCCGGATGATCAGGATAAGACTGTTGTTGGTCAGTTGATGTTACTTTTCTGTTTCCCTCAGATAATAACAGCTTATTGTGAGCTGTGTTAGGATCCACAGTGATTTCTTGAGAATATTTTAAGAATCCATCTCTGGTCTTTGGTTCTGGTTCTGACAGTAGAACATCAACTTCAGTTATTACCAGTTCGATGTTTGTCCACGTGTCTCTCAGGACGTCCTGTAGTTTGTCCCTGAGCTCTGACACAGCTGCTG
>NW_006800476.1:144893-154746 GCF_000485575.1 Poecilia formosa | reverse complement strand
TTCTCTGATGGATTTGTTGTTGACACTTCTGGAGCTCCTTCTGCTTCTCATCCCTTTCTGCTGCAGCTGGGACTGTTTCATGGCCTTTATGTTCATCCATAGTGCAGAGATAACAGATGCACTGCTGATCGGGACGACAGAAAATCTCCAACTCCCTATCATGACGAGAGCATTTGCTCTCCTGGAGGTTCTTGGAGGGATTCACCAGCTTGTGCTTTTTTAATGGTGCAGCATCATAGTGAGGCTGGAGATGATTCTCACAAAAAGAAGCTGAACAAGTTAAACAGGACTTGACAGCTTTCATCTTTCTTCCAGTGCAGACATCACAGGCCACATCTTCAGGTCCAGCATAGCAGTGATTAGCTAGAGCAACTCCCATCTTCTTCAGATATTTAATCAACTCATCTATCATGGTGTTTCTACTTAACCCAGGTCTCTGTTCAAACGTCTCTCTGCACTGGGGACAGATATGGGTTCCACCCTGATCTTCTCCATCCCAGAAGTCTTTAATACAGTTCCTACAGTAACTGTGTCCACAGGGAATAGTCACCGGATCCTTCAGTAGATCCGAACAGATGGAACAAAACAACTTATCTCGGTCTGGTTGATCGCTCTCCGCCATTTCAGCTCTCAGTAATGACGACTGTGTTCGTTTGTCTTTTGCAGAGCAGCAACGCCTCTGAGCTCTGATCTACACACCTTTCGATCCTGCAGGGAATGAGGCTTCGCAGCTGTTGCACTCAGCAATAAACCTCTAGATCTGAAGAGGAGGGAACAGCGATGTGTTGGCAGGATCCAGAGTAGGAGGAGTTATGCAGGAAAAGGTTTGAGGCCATTGTCCGGGCGTGACTAAGCCTGTTTGTTTTCCCAGGTTTTGGTGTAGAGTTACAGGTGGTTGAAACTGAAAGCAGACAATGGTTGACTGTAAAATGTTGAACACAAAAGGGAGGCTGAACTTTTTAGCTATGTGGTTGTTTTGGGAATTCAGACTGCTGCTGATACACTGTTTGATTTCATTCACAAACATAAAAATAAGAATAATTAGACTTATGAATAAAAGGTTTAGCCAATAATATCATATGTCTGCTAAATAAAAAATGTGTGCTCACCTGCAGTTGTGGTTTTTGTCATCAGCCTGTGGTTTTGGTTGCATATCTGAGAGAAGTAGACAATAGGGTTATGGTCAGAAAGCACAGTCACTGGAGTTGATGAAGAGCCAACATGCACCTCAAAATGCTGCAAGGCAAAGAGCATCACAAGACTTCATTCCTGTCAAGTCTCCAGTTTTGGCCGAGAAACTGTAGGTTTTTACCCCCCTTTCCCGCCGTGTTCCTGTATTAGTATCTTCCCATAAATGTCCCATATTATGCTCCGCCTGCCCCAGCTCTAACTGTAGCATCAGATGGCAACATTTCTTGTATTCTCAAATCCAAAACTTGACAGGTATTAGAGTTTCTTTGTCAATGGTGGAATAGTTCATCTGCTGAGTTTTAAACTTAGCAGAACAGTAACTCTCAGGACAGCACACTCCATCCTCACCGTCTTGGAATAGCACTGCACCAGCACCTTTATCACAGGCATCACTCTGCAGCCCTGCAGACTAGAGATTTAGCTGCATTGAAAGCCTGTTCACACTCACTGGTCCACACAAAGGACCTGCAGGGCTACACAAAGTGGTAATGGGAGAATCCTCTACAACAGTAGTGACCAGCTAGTCGTAGAAAACATTTCAAGCATTGTGTCCACCTTAGTCTCCACTGGACAGATCTGTCCAAGTCATGACAATATGCTGAAGAAAGTGGTCAGGGATCCCTGTTTAATTGTGTTTAATGTGTTTATAATCAGCAATAATCATGTTTAATATGTTTAAACATGATTGTTGCTTAAATAATCATGACTAAAGTTGCAGAAATACCATGCAACTTTAGTCAAAGTTGATTAGAGTTTAATGGAGGTTGAAACTTATAGAGGTGAGATGTATCACAAGTAGACATTAAAGGAAAAAGATGAACTGAAAGAACAAGGGTGGTCAACCTGAGCACGATGCGCACAAACCCAGGCAAAGGAGGAACCGAGGAAAGGAGAGTGCTGATCGGGAAGCACATGGTTGGTCCAAAGAAGGAACTGAGATGAAAAAGTGACCTTTAAGCAATCTCACATCAAGACTCCCCAAGCAGAGCAGAGGACTCCATCTAAAGCAAGTTAATTACAGCTAATCAAAGATGTAGCTAACTTCTGTTTTCTTTTTGTGATCAACGAGGCTATGGGCGTCAGGAGGAGCTGATAAAGTCGACTGCAGAGAAGAGGAAGAACTTGGGGCTTTGCTTCCCAGCAGTCAACTCACTTATAACTGGATGCACAAAGAGGCCTTGTAACAAGGTGAGGAGGATCCAAGAGCTGCAGGAAAACAGAGGGATGCTTCGAGCATCAGGAAATCACTCCAAGAATTTCCAAAGACTGCGGTTCTAAATTGGGCCAACAGCTGAGTGGGTCCCAACACTCAAGGTTAAGGCAAGAACTCCTCAGTCCAGCGAGGGTGGCTGTCAGCAACTGGACAAAAAGAGGGGTCGCCGACCATCGCCCCTGAAGATTTCCGCCTGCCCCAGTCTGTCTGCTCCATGTGCTACACCTGCTGGTTCTGTATTGGCCTGATGATGGTAAATGCAGCTGAACCAACACTGTTGATACAGTCTTCCATGTGAGGCAGAGGGAGCAAGTCGGCCACCAAAACAGCATTTGCCTTAGGGAAGTCAGTGCAAAGTCGCTGGATACCATCAGGCTCAGCAGTTGGCAAACGGAGGACTCCATGGACTGCGACTGGTTTTTCCAGCCCATTCTCCAACAGATAACCAACGTCTTATTTTGTCTGGTCCGGTTTGTCTAGGGAGCAATGATAAGATGTTTCACTGGATCTGCAGTATCCACATCAATGTCATGTTCAATCATGCAAATTCTGGATGGAATGTCACCAAATAAAGATGAGAAACCTGGAAGCACAGCACATAAACATGTAGAGATTTCTGAAACTCAGGTCAAATACAGCTTGAAGCTAAGATGAGACAAATGATCTTATCTCAAGACGTCCAACTTTATGACCTTCAGTGTTTCTGGAATGTGATTCTGGATTGACAAATACAGATTCAGGAGTTTTATCAACTTAAAGTCTTATAGAACTCCAGAGACTAACTGAACTGGATTTTTGTTTTACTACTGTAAAAAAAAAGATCTTTTACTTTTTTTTGTGAAGGATATATATTACTTTTAATATATTCCAAGAGGCCAAAGCAGCATTTAGGATATTACTGAAGGAGAATTAAAATCATGTCATAAAGTTAAGAAAACCTGGGGACGTTTGAAGTTTGGATTCATGAAGTCGGCCAAGATTTTATTCTGAGTCATGAGAAATTGTTAATTATTTCTTCAAGTTAAAGCTTCAGAACAAAACATAGAATCCAGTCAAATAAAACCAACATTTATTTGAATGAACAAAAAATAAAGCAAAATGTTGAACAAAATAAAACGGCAAAAGAAGTTGGTACCAATCATTTACAAATGACACAACAATAAGCTGTTCGTAACAACAATGATGACTAAAAAAACAACTGAAACAAAAATATATTAATCAACTGGACCCAGGGGTGGAAATTAAAAATGTTCTCCACCAGCCACTGTGGCTGATGGAGAACATTTTTTACCGACTACTCAGACATTTCACCAGCCACAGTTTTTTTTCTTTTGATTGCAAACTCCACCAGTACAAGCAAATTATATAAAATATATGATTTATTCTTAACTCTATGAAAACCGATTTACTGACAAATGTTTACCGTACACATGTACTTATACATAATTATTTAATGTAAAGCATAGATACCTTAACAGAGGTGTAGTGCAATAAGTTCATTTTAAGTTTAACATTAAACTTCAACTACACAACCCAAACATTCCCTCAGTCATTTCCTATGTTGAACATTTCCACATTTTGGCTTGTATTGCAGATTTCTGCTCAGGTCCCTCTTGAAAATGAGATCTAGATCTCAACGGGGTTTACCTGGTTAAATAAAAGAAGAAAAAAAAACTCTCCCACATAATATTTATTGGAAATGTGTCTTGTCATTTGTAATCATTTTTAAATGGTATCAATAGCTGTTTTCTAATTGTTCTATTTGTTTGTCCTTACTTATTACATAACATCAAACCCTGAAAATGATTTAATTTTCCTCTGCAGTACCGAGAGGTGGCCACTAGATGTCCCTGTTCATCTGAGTCACAGGGCTCAAAGCTGTGACTCTTGGATCAAACGCCATAAACTCCTTCTGACATAAAAACTCATCTCAGTTTTCTGCTGTCAGCCCGGATGGAGATGTTGGGTGGAGTCGGTTTTGGCTGATGACATTATTGATCATCTGCTAAGTTCTAGTTGGTTCTGCATCCCCAGAACCAAACATGGAGAAGCTTCACCACAAAACTGCAAATTGCAAAACAGCTGCAGCACTGAGTTCCTTTAAATCAAGATGAAAACTCACCTGTTCAGAGCTGCCTTTGATTGAATGGAACATTGATCAGCATAGATGATGTGTATTGATGATTTTGATGATGGCATTTGATAAAATTTAATGTTTGGTTATTTTTAAACTTGGTTACTGTTGATGTTTTTTTATGATGCAAAGCTCTTAATGTCCTGTAGCTAAAATGTAGAATACAAATAAACTGGAACTTTAAATTTCCTTACTTCCCAAAAACCCCACACACTAGTTCCCTTTTCTTTTTCCTGCCTCATTGTTTGCTCTGTCACATGACAAAACATAATCCACGTTGCAACACTTTTTTACATATTATTCTTATGAAATCAGGTCAGATCAGGTGATCTGACACCAAAACAGTTTATATTCTCTTCTAAACACAAGTCATGAACCATAAATTATCCATCTAATGTGTTTGATTTGACGACTTAGTTATAATCATAATAAGCTTCTTGATTTAAACCATTTTTCTCAATTGCTTTGGCCTATTTAAAGGAAGGATCCACTCAGCTGAGAGCAGAAGACTCATCTTCTAAATCTATCAACTCTTTCATGTTGGTTTGACATATTGTGCTCACACTTTTGCACAATAATTAACACAGATGTCATTCAACTAGTCCAACCTCCATTGTTCTAACAATGTTAGAACAATGGATCACCAGTTCCTGATTATTAAAAGCTAATTCCAGTATAAATCCATTGAAGCACTTATTTCACTCAACTTCCCACAAATCTTCCCTTACCAGTCGGTCTGCAGCCTTAATACTTATTAAGCACTAAATTTGTGATTGTCACAAAGCATAAATTTCCTTATCATGGTGATTGATGTACATTTGAACCAACGCTGTGATCCTGTTGAGGAGGGAGAAAACATGACTCTTTGTTGTTTCTACAAAGAAAACTATCATGATGAATCCATACCAGATTCTAGAAAGATGATATTTTCATGGGACAGAGATCCAGAGAAAGTTTTCTACAAATGTCAACGTCCTTCTGAAGGAGAACCACGACAGGCTGGTCGGCAGCTAAAGGTGACGATCTGCTCCATATCTGATTCAGGCTGTAGCAACCGGTAAATCAAAACTTGGCTTTAAACTTCAAACATACAACCTCCAACCTCTGTGGGATTCCCCCATTGAATAATAAATATAACATGTATCTTTATTATAAATATACAAATAGGCCTAATTAATATGTAGGTATATGTTAATTAGGCCCAAATAAAATAATGTCAATAATTATTTTAAGTGTTACAGCTTGTAGATGCAGTAAGTCAGCGTGGGGCGCAGCGCTGCTTATCTGTCATGATTATCACATTAGCAGCAGAACAGCTCCAGATGAGGCACACAGTGGCATGCTGTGTACTGTAATAGTGTTTTAAAAACAATAAAAACTCACCTCAATAAACAGAATAATATTCCTGTAAACATGAATGCCTCCGGCCATATAAGTCCTGGCGTTGTTTTCTTTCCTCAGGTATCTTCATGGTGGACGTTGTCATCTTGGAAGTATCTTTTTTTTTCTAATAGTCCGTTACCATTGTGTGTTGAGTGATGTGTTGGTATGTTTATGAACCCTGTTTACTTCAAACTTGCAACATCATGGATGAAAAAAACAAAAATCAAAGTGTGTGAATAGCCAATAAAACCCGGTATGTTAATCAGCTGTTGGTGTCCTCCCCAGTCCCAGGAACGGTTCAGGTGAACTCTGTAAACAACCTGAACTAAAACAAAGTTGACCTTTTCAAAGCCTCTGGAGCTGCTATTTGAAGCATGGAGCAGTTTTTGACGTGCATAGACTCAGTTCTCTTTGTTTTGGTTATAACACATACACTTATTTGTATTCAGCAAACCAATTTGAGTCACATGATTTCTTTATTCACAAAGTTTGATCCAGAATCAGATCTTTGTGAAATCCTGATTTATGATGATAACATTTCCCATCAGTTCATCATGGATCTGAACAACAACATTTGGTCCGGCAAAGCAATACATCTAAATGATTTTAGTTTAGGTGAACAAAACTCCTCTTGAGCAGTGGCAGCCTCCATGGCTGAACAGAAACAGGAAACAAAGCAAACAAGATGACAAAATGGCTCCACTAAGACAGCTGATCTCTGAGCAGTGAAGACATTACAACAATGAACTCGAAGCTTATTGAGACAGGCCTGTATGTGTCAATTCAAATATTGAAAAAAATCTAGATTTGGTATCAGTCCAACCCATGAAGGCAGATCTACTCATCCAAATGATATGCTTTGTGCCATGTGTTATTAATTGTAAATTATATTTAGAATTCCTAATTGCACTTCCTGAATAATTTGAATGAATGTTTGCTGCCGTTTATTTGAAAATGCTTGACCAACGTAGTGAACCTATTGATTTAGTCAGTTTCAGTTTCTTTATTATTGATTTTACATCGGCTGTTTTAATCTGAGTCACAATACGACTTTATTCTCCCAGTTTGATCCAGAATCAGATCTTTGTCCAATAAAATAACTGATATCCTGATTGACGATGATAATTACAGTTTCCAGGATTTGAACAACAACAGCATTTAGTCTGACAAAGCAATAAATCTAAATGATATTAGTTTAGGTGAATAAAAATACTTCCTGTTCAGCCATAGAGGAACAGGAACAGGAGGGGGCAGCACCGAACAAACTCCTTCATCAACTAAGCAACAAACTAGAAAACAAAGTAACTAAATAAATACAGCTGATCTATGAGAAGTGCCGAAATGAGAATAATGATGGAAACTTAAACAATTGAAACTAAAATACACATTTTAACCAACTGGACCTCAGATCACTGCTGACTATCTCAGTTTAATGAACTCCACAGAGTCCTGACCACAGACTAGTCTAACTCCAACATATAGAGGCTGAGTGAATCTGGTCTGGACTCTGTGGACCAGAGTCATGGTTCCAGAGACGCTGTAGAAAGACAGAATACCTGCTCTGTGGTCCAGGTACACTCCTACTCTGGAGGAAACTGGACCTGGTACTGGAGTTTTAACTTTGTTGTGATAAAATGTACAATTCGGTGTGGTACAATTCAATACCCAAGACTTGTCACTGAATCCAAATGGTTCTGCCTTGTTGATGTTGAGATATGAAACTGCTACTCCAACTCCTTCTCCTTTCATCGCCACCTCCCAGTAACAACGTCCAGTCAGACTCTGGACGCTCAGAACCTGTTTATGAACAGAGAATCTGCCTGGATGATCAGGATAAGACTGCTGCTGTCTTACACATTTAGCTTTTCTGTTCTCCTCAGATAATAAAAGCTTCNATTACTGCTGGTGTTCGAACACGTAGCCTCAGCCCGCTGAGGATGCGCGCGCACCCTGCGAAAATCAGGGGAGAAACCGTCAACTATCTTTTCTTTTAAAACTAAATCGATTTTTAAACATTTGAACATGTTAAGTTACGAACAAATATGATTGAGGTTATATTAAACAACTAAATTTAATTTACTTGACAAATTGTGCCCTTCCCCTTCATCTTTTTTTCCCCCCCCAACAGCCGTGTTGTAGCAACCCCGAAGCTCTTTGTCAGAGCAACCTACCGTAATAAACATTTTTTTTTAAAAACCCATAAAAATAAATATCAAACATGTTTGAAATACATCTATTTATTTATAAACTCCTATTCACCTTGAAACTTTATCTTCTTTTTACTTACCATGTCTTATTTCAAAGTAGAGAAGTCCGATATGCAACGTTCACAGTCTTGTTGAAAATGGAGGCTTGTGAAGAGGTGCGTGGCTTCTTCCGAGTTTCATCTTTAACCCAACCGTTTGGGTAAATCTACCCAACTCCTGGCCCAAGACGTAGAGTTCCGGTAAATTTCTGACCCAACTCATGAGTTATGAATTTTGACCCAATATTTGGTCAAACTAACTCAACCTATGACCCAACAGCTTCAACCCAGAAATTAGGTTATGAAAATATTTCCTAAAAAATTATTTACCATCCGTTTTCCCGGTAGTTTTAGGCTGATCCGGAGTGAAGTGAAGGCTGCAAACTTTGTGTTATGCGGCGTTAGTTTTAACTGGTAGCGACAGATATTTACAAGCCACCATTTTCTTAATTAAGGATTGCTTGGAAATTAATGAAAACTTAAAAGCCCATTATATTAGTGTAACCGGATCCTTTTCTGCATTGTGCTGATTATTGAGTGAACAGGCCGTGACGCAGTTTATCTTTTAAAAGATGATTCTCGGTTTATTTCTGACGAGAATACAGACAAAACAAAAGTATATAACAAAAATTTACTTAATAGATTTATAAATAAACTGAATGTATTTAGATGGAAAAATAAAACGCACACACCTCTCCCGCAGGACAACATGACAAAAGGTGAGGGGCTAAGGGGCACAAACAATTTAAAGACAATACCACAGAAGAAGAAATAAAAGGGAGGGGCTTCAATCTTAAAGTAACACGGTTAAAACAATGACAGGTGTTTCAGTAAGATAAGGAACAAGACAAATAATCAAAAAAAGACATTTTATGTAATTATAACAAAAGAGAATTACAACTAGGTTACATTAGGAAGACAACAATATTCATAGTATTGCTTTTTTTGCATCAAAAATAGGACTTAGTCCTTTCTACCAGTCATGGTAACTCAAAGCGGAAACAAGTGAGCCGCATTAGCTCCTGGAGATGTGACGTCAACGCCGTAGGTGCAAAGAGCCCATTTGAATCATTAAATGAAGCTGTTTATTTCAGTTTATAACTGTTTTCACATGTTGATGTATTAAGTTTTGGCTAAGTACATATTTTTTTTATCAAAACATACAAATTATAGTCATGATAAAAAATTTTCATTAACACTCAAAATAAGAATATTAATGTTATAATCACCACTGTTAAGAATAAGTCTCACAGCAATGTCCAACCTCATGCTGTAGACGCCGCAGTGGAAACAGGAAAATCCACAACCTCTTTTGCTAGGAGTTTTTCTGCAAACTGAACAACAAAGTATGTCTGCCTACGTATGAATATAAACTGCTATTATGATCTAACTGTCTGTATTATTTCACTGTCATTTCCTGCACTTAAAAAATACTTAAAACCTCCTTACTTCACATGAACACTAAAATAAACAGACTGAAGCTCAGAAATGTGGAAGTTGGTAAAACGAGATGCACGTTGACGTAAAAAGCAGCTAGAAGAATCACATTTATATTCCAGAGTTGAATTGTGACAGGAGGCGTTTGCTTTCAGAAATTGACGAAGATACAGAAATAGTACTTCTTTAAAATAGCTGTTTAAAGAAACAATGAGTTCACATAATGAAATAGTTTTCCTGGTTGCTTAGT
>NW_006800476.1:139453-144694 GCF_000485575.1 Poecilia formosa | reverse complement strand
AAATTAAGCGACTTCACTTAAATTAACATCACTTCACCCGCTGGGGTCTGAACGCACTTCCTCCTGGTTCCCATGAGTTGGATCTGTCTGATCCAAACAGATCAACTGAACTCTGTGAGTGTTTTACCCTATGCGGTCCGGATTATTTATTTATTTATTTGCTTGGTTTCGCTTCTCCGAAACGGACAGATGTTATGTCTGCAGCTCCTCCAGAGCAACGCTCTCCTGGGTAACGTGAACCCAGAAGGCTCCATTTGTTAAATCCGCTGGATGAGTTACTTCAAGCGGTTTCTGAGCCGCGTCCGCAGTGGTAGAGCAGCGGACTGCGCATGTTACAGTCTGATTAACTTTTGCATCGTCATTTATTTCCTCAAGATAAACTGCTGGCTCCTCAAATGGATTAACACAACGTTGCATTCTCTTTAGTTTTCTCTGATCTGTAATGGAGACTTGAATTCAACCAAAGGTTTGTAATGCGCTTCCTAACCATTTTAAGACTCTGTCTTTGCTAATGACATCTTCAATAAATTTTTTGATCCCAGGCTTACTTTATGGACTGAACAGACACCATTATACATTTTGAACTGTAAATTTTATTTTAGGAACCATTTTTATGGTTTTGTATTGATTTTATTGATTATTATTATTATTGAGTATTGATTTTATTTTTGAACAATTTTTAAGTGTTCATTTTATTTTTGAAATTGTATTTATTGTGAAATGTTGATTTTATTTTTGAACCATTTTTAAGCATTGATTTTATTTTTGAAATTGTATTTATTGTGAAATGTTGATTTTATTTTTGAACCATTTTTAAGTATTGATTTTATTTTTGAACCCTTATTTATTTTGAAGTGTTGATTTTATTTTTGAACCCTTATTTATTTTGAAGTGTTGATTTTATTTTTGAACCCTTATTTATTTTTGAAGTGTTGATTGTGTGACCTTACACATGAATTGCCCCATACGGGGTTTGAACCGACGACCTCAGCATTACTGGCACGGTGCTCTAACTTGCTGAGCTAACTCACCTACCTTACAAAAAGCTGAGTTTCCATGGACTTAAGAAGAACTTACATGATTTTACCACTGAAGATTTGATAAAAGTGCTTATATTCTAATGTTTTTCAAAACATCATACATAATATTTTATATTCCAGAGATTTTGTATTTTGAAGTGTTGATATTATTTTGAACCATTTTTAATTCTCAAGTGTTGATTGTATTTCAGAGATATTTTTTTTATTTTAATGTGTTAATTTTATTTTTGAACCATCTTTTATTTGTAGGTATTGATTTTATTTTATAGCCATTTAGCCAAGTCTCTGTAGAACCATTTGTCTCTGCTAATGACATTGTCAATACAATTTTTTGATCCCAGGCTTAGTTTATGGACTGTAATGTGAAATTAGGCACAAGTATAAGTCTGACAGTTTGTTCACCAAGTTACTGTGCTCTCTGAGAGGATCTGTAAGTATTTGACATNGAATAAACTAAAAATGGCAGGAAGTGAGAAACAATAAAGCAGCAATGAAAACAGAAACAAATGAAAAACAAAGTTATAACATCTCAGGATCGCAGCACATTTATCCTATCAAACACGCTTAGTGGATTTATTGAACATTTTGGACCCATTCATTCATTCATTCATTCATTCATTCATTTATTCATTCATTCATCAACTTGGATTAAAGGAAATCTTCAGAATAAGTTCAAGACATTTAAGTTTAAGTAGAGAAATATCAGTGAGGACGTTGGTTTTTATTACTAAATTGTCAGTCGGTTTTGTTTTGTTTTGTTCATTTGGAAGCTTTAAAACATAGAAAACAACTTATTCTAATTCAGTTTCTCAGTTTGTTGCTTTGGTTCATTATTGTTACTTTTAAACATCAATAATCTTTTTTTAGCTCAAAAACAGAAATATAGCAATAACCAATGAAAAACAATACAATGATCATTTTATGTTGTTATAAATCAGCCTAACTTACGTGTTATTACCTGAAATATATATGTATTTATATATATTTTTTTCTTTTTATAATGATATCAAAGTGTTTCTGTCCTTTTAGAAGTGATTCTAATAAATAAATGCTTATATAAACAGTTCAGCAGCAGTTCACATGAAATCATAACATTACTGATCATCATCAGAGGAACCAGTTTGTTTGGAAAGTCAGTTGAAGGAAAATCTGACGAGTGAAACCAGAAACACTTGATGATTTTAATACTCAGTCAGCAAAACAAGCAGCTTTGACTTTTGGAGCTGATTTTGTTTGTGGAGGCGGATATTTGACTCCATTCTGTTGGTTTGTGTTGATCTCAACCTTCACCATCTTGNAAGTTTGTCACAACTTTAAAGTAAAACCTAAAACAAATTTAGCAGAATTTAGGCCCGGTGGCCTAATTCAGTCACACACTCTGGTATCTGGTTTAAGCATCTGGTTGGACTGGCGCACGTGTCAGACACAGAGCTGTGGTTTCAACGCTGCGCCCCTCAAGACAGCAGAAGGAAAACCACTTGATGATCAGTCAGCCCCTCGCCTCCTCCAGAGCCTTTAACTCAGATTGTATCTGCAGGAGCTCAGGCAGCTGGTTTCAGGCCGTTAGCCTTATGGATGGATGCAGCCACCGGATCCACAAACAGCAGAGCAAACGTTACCATGGAGACAGAGTTTCTTCAGAGATTCACTCTTTTACTCATCCAGGTCAAGATGTTCACCTGCTGCTGCTGCTAAACGCAGCCTGTGGAGAGCAGCAGGAAAAGAGGAGCTGGTTTCATAGCTGTGATGTCAGTGATTCCAGCTGTAACAACAGTAAAACAGATTAATACCATTAATATTAAAGTTAACAGATCATTGCTGTTTTATTCAGTCTGTGTTTCATCCCATGGCTCGGCTCAATGTTAGCAAACATGAGAATAACTTTGTACTTTTTGCTTGTTGCTAACCGGTTAGCATTGCAGGATGAAAGTATTTCTTTTGGATGACTCAAATGTAACATTTCCTTTACTCTTTGCTTCTTATAAGATTTCTTCCGCTTGGTATTTCATTTCTTGTCTTAATATTTTTGTGTTTCTTGATGTTTTCCACCCTTCTTGTTCAGTTAATGTGGTTTTATAAATAATTTGATGGTTTCCTCAAAAACCTGAGCAGAGTTAAAAGCTGCCATGTCTCTCTGAACTGAAGCAGGAAGTCATGAAAAGGAGCCACAGCCAAACATTGAACACATTCTGATGGAGATAATTTTCAGTGGGCCCATATTTCTTAATTTTTCCAGAGGGAAAAAGGTTGGTGCTCTAGCCCCACCTAGTGTCTTATCTGTGAACATTCCTGCATGTTAAAAGGTATTTTCCAGTCACATAGTGTCATTTTGTACCACAATCAAGTACTGCTAACTTGGTATAGAAATTAGTTATTTATAAAACATAACCTAAAATAAAGTTGACTTCCCAATTTAACTTCTGGAAATTGTGCTACTTTCTCTTTAAGAAGCTCCTTCTCTTTTTGTATTATCAGTATTTAGATCGATTAGTTTCTCTGAATCTTCCTTCCTTCATGATGGACTTTATATTTTCTTTCTTCTGTCTGTCAGTTTAAAATAATCCTGTAGCTGCAGAAGAGCAGATGATGTTTAATCAAAAGGAAATTTCTCTTTTCTTGACACCTGACGCATCCCTTTTTGTTTTCCTCTGCAGTACCGAGAGGCGGCCACTAGATGTCCCTGTTCATCTGTGTCACAGGATCAAAGCTGTGGCTCATCATGTCCCCTAAACTCCTCCTGACACATCAACTCATCTCTGCTGTCTACTGTCAGCCATGATGGAGATGTTGGAGGATTTTATATTTGGCTTTAAACATTAAACACTAAATGCTTCAATATGAGAGAGATGATAAAAAGAAAGGCTTTTCTGTCTTTTAATCTCAATCGTAGACATAATGTTTTCAGCAATGAGCACTGAGGAGGGTTTGATAAGAAACAACCAATGAATGTGGAAAAGCCTGTCAGCCTCAGTGTTAGCTATGGTAGAGGATCAGTGATGCTGTGGGCCTGTCTGTCTCCTGGAGGATCAGGGAAGCTACTTAGAGTGAATGGCTGTGCTGTGCAACAGGGATGCAACAATGTTTGGCTTAAACAAATATCAATAATTAAGATTAAGTTATTAATAAAAGTGGAGTTAAAAAAGCTGGACAAGATCAGGAAAAATTAGCCAAACATTTTCAGTCTCTTGTGAATAATCTAATGTAACACAACAGGAGGTCTGACACTGAACACATTCACTTTAATAAACACAAATAATTTATCTCCAAAGAATGAGAATTTATTTTAAATATATATCTCAACCAATAAACCTTATACATAAACTACAAATATGCAACAAAAGAAGAGCAAATGAATAATAAAATCTAAATATAATCAACTAATACATTATAATGAAAGAAATTGGAATACTGAAAAACAACTTCAAAACTCTGACTAATAATAATAAAATGTCATAAACAGAAATGCAGCAAATCACAATGCAGCACCAACAAGCATTAAAAAAACAATCAGGATGTTTTTACATCATGTTTCCATCATTCATCTATAAGTGGATTTGATCAACAGCATTTGGTCTGACAAGAGTAATAAAAGTAAATGTAATCAGGTGGTGAATAAAAATCCTTAGATCAGAAACAGGCAGGGGCAGCACCCAAACAAACATCAACAAAACAAACAAGATGATAAAGTAGCTCCATAAAGACAGCTGGTCTCTGATCAGTGAAGAAAAAACAATGAACTGGAACTAAAATAAACATTTAAACCAACTGGACCTCAGATTACTGCTGACTATCTCGGTTTAATAAACTCAGCCGTGTCTCCAAACCACAGAGGCGTAACTCCAGCATACAGAGGCTGAGTGAATCTGGTCTGGACTCTGTGGATCAGAGTCATGGATCCAGAGACGTTGTAGAAACACAGAACACCTGCTCTGTGGTCCAGATACACTCCTAGCCTGGAGAAATCAGAACCTGGTAGTTGAGTTACAACGTTGTTGTGGTAAAATACGTTACAGATGAGGTCACAATATAAGCACCAAGATTTGTCATTTTGTCCAAATTCTTCTGTTCTGCTCACGTCCTTGTATGAAACTCCGACACCAACTATTCTCCCAGTTCGCTCCACCTCCCAGTAACAACGTCCAGTCAGACTCTGGACGCTCAGAACCTGTTTATGAACAGAGAATCTGTCTGGATGATCAGG
>NW_006800476.1:128603-139443 GCF_000485575.1 Poecilia formosa | reverse complement strand
GCTGATTTATGATGCTGCAGCTGCTAAAAATAACCCTCTCATCATTTAGTGGAAACAAAGCTGCTCTGATTAGGAGACAATGAAGCTCTTTGTTTGAAACTGCAAATCAGAAACTATATCATCTCTGAAGATATGAGATAAAAGTTTCTGTTACAGGAAGAACTTAACAACGAACAAAAAGCTTCACTGTGGATCTAAATCTGCTCTGTGGGTTTAACATCTTCATCTAAGCTTCGAAATAAAAAATAAAAATAAATTTAATGTGAAATTAAACTATTCAATTATATTTTTATTTTATAAGTTTAGAATAACAAACAGCAAATCACTTCTTCACTGGGAAACCATCATTATTTAGCATAACTAGAAAAAAACTGAGTGAGATTATTAATATTTATGCAAAATGAAGAGAAGTAAGAAGCCTCTTTAAAAAGTAAAGCTAAAATAAGCTGCGGTCCTTTTACGTAAATCACATAAAAAGACTGAAACTCAAAGTAAATGAAACTGGGAAAATGCTGAAACTACCATTTCCTGTTCTGATTTCCATATTCAGATTTTCAGTTTCTTTAAATAGCTTCAATACTCAACAATCTCCTCATTTTACAGTGAAAGAACCGAAAACAGACGAACATTTTCACTCCAATTCACTCCAACGTGGAGCTTTTGACACTCTGGGAAATTACCAAGGAAGTCCATGTCAGTTTAGTTTTACTAACTTGGTATCGTATTTACCATAACTCTGTCCAGGTTTTCATGTGTTTGTATGTTAATTTCCCGTCATTTTGGAGGAAAACCATTTCGGTTTCCTGTATTATTATTCCGGTTAATCTTTTACTTCCGTCTCCTGACAGTCATCTCGCATGTGGGTCAGAAGTCTAAACAAAACCATGACACAGTTAATAAATACAACCATCTGTCAGTCGTTTCCAGCCTGCTTGATTATAAAACAATACATCTTGTGACCCTGATGGAGAAATATCAGAACCATGAAGTCGCTGGTTTAGTGTTTGTGTTTTTGTTACTTAAAAATCCAAATGAAATTTGCAAGCAATCAGAGTCATAACACATGTCGTCTTCCAAACCCCTAAAGAATAAATAAAATGCATATATTTAACGATTGGATGACATTTTCCTTCTAATGCTGTTAGCAACCATCACAGTAACAGATAGTTTGGTAAATGACCACTGAATAATAATGAGTTAGAACTTCTCTCTCATTGTATTTCTTCTGTTCCCATAACAGATGGTGCATCAGAGTTTCAGTAAATTTTAGAAACTATTCTGAAACTGTTTTGTTTCTGCTTCTCTTTTCCTCTGCATGCTGTGGGTGAAACTGAGCCTCCTGTGTTACATCTGCACTCAGACGTCGATTCTGTATTTAAATTATGTGGCAAAAACTGAGTTTCAACAGAAGACAATCAGTTGTGGGTTGAGGTTCTGCAGCTGCTCGTCTTCTNCTGGAGCTCCTTCTGCTTCTCAGCTCTTTCTGCTTCTGCAGAGACGGTTTCATATCCATCCATCAACATCTTCATCACCTCATCATGACAAGAGCAGATGCTCTCCATGAGAGTTTTGGAGGGATTCACCAGCTTGTGCTTTTTAAAAGCAGGAGATTCATAATGAGGCTGAAGATGATTCTCACAGTAAGTAATCAAACAGACCAGACAGGTTTTTTTAGCTTTCCTCTTCCTCCCAGTACAGACATCACAGGCCACATCTTCAGGTCCAGCATAGCAGTGATCAGCTGGAGCATCTTGGAGTCCAGTCTTCTTCAGATCCTCCACTAAAGCAGCTAACATGACGTTTTTCTCCAGTTCAGGCCTCGGTTTGAACTCCTTCCTGCACTGAGGGCAGCTGGGGATCCTCCTCTGATCTTCTCCATCCCAGTGATCTTTAATACAGTTCATGCAGTAGCTGTGTCCACAGGGAATAGTCACTGGATCCTTCAGTAGATCCAAACAGATCGAACAGGAGAAGTTTTCTTCGTCTAGTCGAATTCCTCCCTGCGCCATTTCAGCTCTCAGTAACAACTGCGTAGTTTCTTCCTCTGTAGAACAGCAGCTCTGAGCTCTGATCTAAACATCATGTGTTGCTGCAGTGAATGAGGCCTGGAAGCTGTTAGCCTGGGCAGGAAACGTCCAGATCTGAAGAGGAGGGAGCAGAGACGTGTTGGCAGGATGCAGCCTAGGAGGAGTTATCAGGCCTCCGTTTCCAGGAAGAGCCTGGAGGCGTGTCTTCCACTGGGGTCTCAGCCTGCCCGTTTTCCAAAGTTTCTATGTGGAGAATTACAGAGAGCAGCAACAGAAACCAGAGAACGGTTTGTTTATGAAACAAAGAGGAGGTTTAATATTGTTTAATTTCATTCACGGAAATAAAAGAACAAGGTTTTGGACTTGAATCATTTAGACTTATGAATGTGAGTCCAATTACTTTTTTACACAGTTCCAGATTGGTTTGAACAGCTTTTCTCCCAAAATGAATCATCTGAAAACTATAAGAGTGACAGAGAAGCAGAAACTGAAGACCACAGTATTCAGACTGCTTGGTTGAATTATGTTTTCCCTAAAGTATTAACCTAAACCCCGGAGCTGACAGAGCAGCGTTTAACTACTGTCTGCACATGTAGAGTTTTACTGATGCATAATGTTCATAAAAGGTCAATTTTAAATGACACAAAGTGAAAGTTTCCAACTGTATCATATGAAAGCAGCTGGATATCAGGTCCACAGACATTAGGAGGCTTTAAAAAAATATTTATCAATCACAAACAGACGAGCTCTGCTATGTTAGTTTGCTCTCATCATGGTTCCTGATCCGTATGGAGCGGACTCTGTTGGTGTTTCTGTGGTTTCCTGCCTGACATAAACACTGAACTTTATATTTTTATTCTTCTGTCTGTACGTTTAAAATAATCCTGTAGCTGAAGAAGAGCAGATGATGTTTAATCAGAAGGAAATTTCTCTTTTCTGGACACTGACGCATCCTGGTCTATGTAGGTTTAAGCTGCAGTACCGACACGTGGCCACTAGATGTCACTGTCCATCTCTGACTCAGGACTCAAAGCTTTGACTGATCGATTGTAAACTATTGATGATGAACTTTCTGACACATCAGCACTTTTCTCATCATCTGTCTTCAGCCATGTTGGAGGATTTAAGAGCAGGAAACAGATTGAAACAGTTTCATCTTTATGAAGTCTTTCATCTCCACAAATGTAACCTTTTTATTTCTACATCTTTGAATTTTGTAGATATTTACGTTGAAGTATATCAATCTTCCAGAGACGGAAATCAGATGATTTCTTTCTTCAATCGGCTCTGATTGATTATTGACAGGCTGATTCTGTAATTAATGCACAAATCATAATGAGATTCTAGAAAAACAGAAAAATTAGCAGGAAAATTTTTTGAAGAGTTAAAATTTGATGCATGTTGGAAAGAACTTGTTTTAGTTTTCAACATATTTGATGAAACACCAAAAACAGAGAATAAATAATAAAATTCATGTTTTGTAACATTTTTGTAAACTTTTCAGAAAATGTTACAAAACATGATCAACTAACTGATTGTAATAATTGATCAAAAGGAGACTTTTGTTTTTTCTAGGGAGTTTTTATAACATTTTTATTTCACTTTTAGAAACAAAACATTTACCACCAGATGCCCTTCATTCATTCACTCCTTCATTCACGGCTGGATGGAACAAAACATCTAAAAACATTCTTCATAACACTAAAGTCAGCTGTTTTTATTTAGTGTCAAAACTCTTATTACCTGTGAAATATGTCAAACATTTATTTTTATTATAATTACTGACCAATAATAGGAAATCAGATTTCAGTGCCTCAGATAGTTAAATATTGTGAAAACATTAAATATTGGGAATAAATGTCATGATTTAATTTGCTGCAAGCAGAAAATCATCATAATTACCTGAAATAAAGACTTGAAAATATCAGTTTGTCATTCATATAACATTAATATAAGTAACATGTTTCACTGACATTAATTAACTTTACTGAATACAACTGCATATTTATAAGGAAATATTTTTAAATATCCCTTTTTTTAATCTGCCATCAAATTTTATGTAAATGTGAAATACTTTTAAACTGAAAGAATAGTGGAATGGAAGTCATTATCCTTGTTTGTACGCAAAAACCTGTCCAATAAAGCAGATTATACATATTTACATACATCTGACTAATATGATGATGATGATTATTATTATTATTATTATGTTATTGCTGTGTTATTACATAACAGGAAGTGGAGGAGCACGGTTTGAACCAGGAATCTCTGAGTCTGCGCTCAAACATGAAGATTTAAAAGGTGATAAAATAGAAACATAATGATGGAAACACAGACGAGACTGAATGCATGACGGCTCCTTCGACAGATGGAGCGATTAACCGTCAGGTGATTCAAACAACAGATTTATTCACAACCAGGAAGGAGTTTCTTCTCTAATCTTGTTCCTGGAGCAAATGACTGGAATTATTGTGGAAAATCTTTCAAAATCTTCCCAAAAGTTTCCTTGTTTTGTACAAGTCAGTTTAGTTTGAGATCAATGAGGAAATACCCAAGTTAAAACCAGTTAGGAATCTACAAAAGCTTTTGTTGGTTATTCATTACATTTATGAGTGGTAAATAAAAAGTCAGTGCCAGTAAATCCTCTGATCCACGTGTTTGATTATTAACACCAAAAGAATGTTGATCTCTTTGAAGGTCTAGTAAAAGTCGAGATTGTTTACTACTTTGAATCCGTTAAGGAAACACCTGCAGTTATTTTTAGTTCCTTGACAAAAGACTGCCTCACCAGTTTACTACCCTTTATAAACCTTATATTCACACAGAGAAACGAGACCTTCAGAGCTTTACTGCTTCAGGAAACAATGAACAGAAACAACATGATATGATCATTAAGTGTCATAGTGGGAAGACCAATGAAAAAATGAAGTTAATAAAAAATGAGTTACAGGAAAATAAGAATGAATGCTGATGGACAAGGAAGTAAAATACAGGATGGAGATAAACAAAGTGCAACAGGAACAGGAGGGAGATTAGAGAGCAGCACAGGAACCAGAGGGGCTAATCAGAGGTAAGTAGACGCAGCTGGAGGAAGAAGGAAACAAAGCTGAGAAAACTAAAACTAATATGATCCGTAAAAAGAAACAAACTGATCCAAGGAAACGAGTCCAAAGAATAAACAATGAGAATAAATGAAGAACCGCAGGAATAAACTAAAAATGGCAGGAAGTGAGAAACAATAAAGCAGCAATGAAAACAGAAACAAATGAAAAACAAAGTTAAACATCTCAGGATCGCAGCACATTTATCCTATCAAACACGCTTAGTGGATTTATTGAACATTTTGGACCCATTCATTCATTCATTCATTCATCTTCATCATCATGTGATAAAAATGTTGGAGATGAACTTGGATTAAAGGAAATCTTCAGAATAAGTTCAAGACATTTAAGTTTTGTCATAATCGATGTGGTTGAGGTGGTGAGGAAACGCAGGTAGACCCAGGTAAAATGAGAATGATGAATTTAATAATGTAGCTCACAGTCTTGAACAGGCAGCATGGCAGAAAGTTAGCTCGCAGCTAATACCGGTAGCAACTGGATAACAGACATGTAAACGAGCTTAGGTCGATGCAGGACTTCACAGTTCAACTGCGTACGACCCATAAACAGACGTAGACTGACGGCACAGGGAAACAGTTACAAATGACGAGAATCTGACAAGGAACACAGACAACAGGTGGGGCTAAATACACACAGGGTAATCAGGGGGATACGACACACCTGGGGAGCAATCAACAGGGAGGACAGAGACTCACAGGGAAAACAGGACTACACAGGGAAAACAGGACTGAACACAGAAGAACTCAAAAATAAACACACAGAAACACAGATCATGACAAGTTTAAGTAGAGAAATATTAGTGAAGATGTTGGTTTTTATTACTAAATTGTCAGTCGGTTTTGTTTTGTTCATTTGGAAGCTTTAAAACATAGAAAACAACTTATTCTAATTCAGTTTTTCATTTTGTTGCTTTGGTTCATTAATGTTACCTTTAAACATCAATAATCTTTTTTTAACTCAAAAACAGAGAAATATAACAATAACCAATGAAAAACAATACAATGATCATTTTATGTTGTTATAAATCAGCATAATTTACGTGTTATTACCTGAAATGTATATATTTTGTTTCTTTTTATAATGATATCAAAGTGTTTCTGTCCTTTTAGAAGTGATTCTAATAAATAAATGCTTATATAAACAGTTCAGCAGCAGGTCACATGAAATCATATCATTACTGATCATCATCGGCTGAAAATAGAAACTACCAGAGGAACCAGTTTGTCTGGAAAATCAGTTGAAGGAAAATCTGACGAGTGAAACCAGAAACACTTGATGATTTTAATACACAGTCAGCAAAACAAGCAGCTTTGACTTTTGGAGCTGATTTTGTTTCTGGAGGCGGATATTTGACTCCATTCTGTTGGTTTGTGTTGATCTCAACCTTCACCATCTTGACCTCTGTCCCTCTCAGCTTTAAGGTTTGTCCAGTCATGTCTCATCCTTCGCTTTTCCTCTACAAATTATTTCCTCAGAAGGTGAAAACTCCTGCAAAGCTTCACTGAGCCTCTGGATTTCAGCAGCAGGTTCAGTACAGAAAGTTCAGCTTTACTCCAGTTTAAGGTCAGGGAGATAAATAATGGTTTTATTCATAGATCAAAGGAGTGAAATGTGTGTGAAATGTCAGACGATAATGGTTTATATGAGAGGGAACAATTTATCACAAATAACTTGTTTAGAAATTGAATATTTTCTTTCATGAGGGTTTGTTTGTTTGTTTGTTTGTTTGTTTTTTTCTTCCTGCTCTCAGAGGAGGGATTTCAGCTTCAGCTACATAAACTAAACGTCTTCAAGTGAAACTTGTAAATCTGCATGTGATAAATACCTGAGTGAGCCAATAAAAACAAACTGCTAATGGTTTATTGTAGACGGCTGAAAGCTGATTTATGATGCTGCAGCTGCTAAAAATAACCCTCTCATCATTTAGTGGAAACAAAGCTGCTTTGATTAGGAGACAATGAAGCTCTTTGTTTGAAACTGCAAATCAGAAATTATATTATCTCTGAGGAAATGAGATAAAAGTTTCTGTTACAGGAAGAAATTAACAACGAACAAAGAGCTTCACTGTGGATCTGAATCTGCTGTGTGGGTTTAATATCTTCATCTAAGCTTCGAAATAAAAAATAAAAATAAATTTAATGTGAAATTAAACTATTCAATTATGTTTTTATTTTATAAGCTTAGAATAACAAACAGCAAATCACTTCTTCACTGGGAAACCATCATTATTCAGCATAACTAGAAAAAAACAGTGATATTGTTAATATTTATGCAAAATGAAGAGAAGTAAGAAGCCTCTTTAAAAAGTAAAGCTGAAATAAGCTGCGGTCCTTTTATGTAAATCACATAAAAAGACTGAAACTCAAAGTAAATGAAACTGGAAAAATGCTGAAACTACCATTTCCTGTTCTGATTTCCATATTCAGATTTTCAGTTTCTTTAAATAGCTTCAATACTCAACAAGCTCCTCATTTTACAGTGAAAGAACAGAAAACAGACGAACATTTTAAGGCGGATGTCAAACTTCCCACCAGGGAAGATTCCAGGAAATTCACTCCAACGTTGGAGCGTTTGACACTCTGGGAAATTATCAAGGAAGTCCATGTCAGTTTAGTTTTATTAACTTGGTATATTATTTACCATAACTCTGTCCAGGTCTTCATGTGTTTGTATGTTAATTTCCCGTCATTTTGGAGGAAAACCATTTCGGTTTCCTGTATCATTATTCCGGTTAATCTTTTACTTCCGTCTCCTGACAGTCATCTCGCATGTGGGTCAGAAGTCTAAACAAAACCATGACACAGTTAATAAATACAACCATCTCGTTTCCAGCCTGTTTGATTATAAAACATACATCTTGTGATCCTGATGAAGAAATATCAGAACTATGAAGTCGCTGGTTTAGTGTTTGTGTTTTTGTTACTTAAAAATCCAAATGAAATTTGCAAGCAATCAGAATCATAACACATGTCGTCTTCCAAACCCCTAAAGAATAAATAAAATGCATATATTTAACGATTGCATGACGTTTTCCTTCTAATGCTGTTAGCAGCCATCACAGTAACAGATAGTTTGGTAAATGACCACTGAATAATAATGAGTTAGAACTTCTCTCTCATTCCCATAACAGATGGTGCATCAGAGTTTCAGTAAATTTTAGAAACTATTCTGAAACTGTTTTGTTTCTGCTTCTCTTTTCCTCTGCATGCTGTGGGTGAAACTGAGCCTCCTGTGTTACATCTGCAGTCAGACGTCGATTCTGTATTTAAATTATGTGGCAAAAACTGAGTTTCAACAGAAGACAATCAGTTGTGGGTTGAGGTTCTGCAGCTGCTCGTCTTCTTTGAGACGTTTCTGCGTTTTCTACTGAAGCTCTAATCAGGTTCATCATGTCTGACAGAGACTCTCCACCAGTAAATGCATGTTTTAACAAAATCTCTCATCTTCAATCTGTTTTTACTCAGATAAATTTCAACCCTGAAACTTCTGAGAAATGTTTGGTTTTCTTGATACATTGAAACATCTGAACAGAAACTGATTCAGACCCTGAGAATCCATTCAGAGTCTCTGTTTGAATATTTTAGTCATTAATGTGTGACAGCAGATAAACAGGCTCAGGCAGAAGTTTCCCTTTGCTTAACAGTTTAGATAAAAATAGATTCAAATCCTCCGCAGTTACTGGCTTCACAGGTAGAGATGGACAAAAAATATTTAAATTAATATATTTTTAATTTCTCACCTAAAATTGGTTAGAAAACAAAATTAACAAAATTTCTTCAGTGTCACCACTAGCAATAAAAAATACATTTATCACAAAAAAACAAGTTGATTTGATCAGCAGGGGTTTTAATTCATGAATGCAAAAGTTCACTTCATTTAGCCACTGTGCAAAATGGGAAAGACAGCAACCCACCAAATGGCCTTGTGCCCTGGTGGTTCTTACATCAAAGCCCTCCTGGTAATCCTGTCGTTCTGCCTCCTAACCAATCAAACTACAGGAAACATTTTCAGTTCTGGGGAAAATTCAAAATATATTTCAATCCTGCACAAAGAATGTGAAATAGTTTACATACATTTCCAGCCACCAGCCTGGTTAATAAATCACAAAGGACAGATCAGCATGTTATTGCATCTGGTGACTGTGCAACAATTACCTCCCAGGTGTTCTAGTGCCGCCCTGGGCAACTGCCATGTCAGAACCGCCACTGGCCTCGAGGCACGAGTAAAAGAAAACATCTAAACTCACCCACATCTACAGGAACAGAAAAACATTTAAATATCTCAACGTACAGGCTGGTAAAAAAGGGTTACTCTCTGTTAAAGTAACAGCAATACAGAGAGCAATCGGTGGATACCATGTTTCCATAGCAACCATTAGTTTTAAGGCTTTTGAACACATCTTTGGAGGAGTGCCAGTTATATATAGTGAGTGTTAAAAATGTTACCAGAAAGAGGAATAAAAAGTGAAAGAATTTATTTTTAAACAGTATTTCAGAGGTGATGTCGTTAACAGCGGAGTTCCACCAGGGTGTGTATCCGGCCCCCTGCTCTACGGCTTCATCACACACAACTCCAACACTACTGAGGGGTTTGTTTGACAAAACTGACCTGATCAGGCAAACTAGCAAACCACGCTACAATCACATCTAAACAAGAAAATACAGAAACTGAGACAAGAAAGTCCACCTGGTTGTTTCTCTAAAACTGTGTTTGAGAGTCAAAGGAAGATTTCATTCCAGTATCATAAGTGAGAATGTCTAAAAAGGAAACATATGTTGGTTCAATAAGGTTTTGAAGTAAAAATCAACCCAACGCAACCTAACCAATAAGATGCAGGGCCCTCATAAAAACAATAATAAACATTTGTGGTGAAATTAAGACTCAAAAAACACAATAGATTAAAACATAAAGCAACTCAGCAAACCAATTCAGTAAAAAAGTTAAATATTCTCATAGCACCAGTATCTATGCAATACAAAGTGATAACAAAAAGATGCTAAACAACTGAAAGGACAGTTAGGCTTTAATATATTGCATAAAATCACAAACAGGCCAAAAAGTTGGGCTGAAGTACCAGAAAAATCCACCAGGATTTAGATTTAGACTGAACTTCTAAGCTTCAGAGGAACATGTGAAAATGTCCAAAGTTTTAACATTTAATGACCATTCAAAGATATACAGACCCCATTATTATGAATGTTTTGTGTTTCTGGAGACAGGAGAGCCCGGCCTGCCGTGACGCTCCATGAAGCTGGTTCTCATGTTATCAGCAACTGTCTGGATTCACTCCTGAATAGAAGGTCGAGACAGAGCCTGTGTCTGGGGAACAGTAGAGAGAGAAGATTTACAAGAAGCAAACAGAAACTGCCTCTGTGGTAAATGAGTCTCATTTACATAAACGATGCTAAAGACGACCGATAAAGTCTTTAGACGTCGGGCTTTCAGCGGTTTCTGCTCTGTAGTCTGGGCAGATGTGCCGTTTTATTAATAACATATTCTAATCTCCTGAGGAAGTGCAGAGTTTGGTCAGTCTTCCTGAAAGTTCTGTTCTTTCTGTGGGAAATGTCTGAGTGTTTGTTGTTGTTAAATCTTGAAGCATAAGGTGCTGTTGTTGCCAGTTGCTATGGCAACAAGTCTGCGCGTTATTCTTTAATGGTTTTTCTGCATTAGTTTTCCCTTTGCTGTGGCGCA
>NW_006800476.1:119794-126426 GCF_000485575.1 Poecilia formosa | reverse complement strand
TGTGATAAAGTCACTGACCCCGGATCTGTTTCAGTCACATGATTTTATTGCCTTGTCAGTGACATTTGTCTCTTAAACTAAGTTATTTCTGTGTTGAAAGCTGAAAAGTGCAGAAAATAAAGTTTAAAGTAGTTTGTTACTTGGTTTTGCTTTGATAGACAAATCTGATATTTTTTTCACAGTAGATGATGCAGGTATGATGTCACTCAACCTTTCACAGAGAAACCTTGAAGGTTTTTAGTGAGTCAGTGTTTGAGTCAGTCTCAGCTGACAAAATGCTGACACAGCAAAAACACAAAAATACTAATCAAGTATTTCTGTCTGGTTTCTAGTGTGAATATGTTAGTAAATCTGAAATAAGACAAAACTAACTCATGTCTAAATTATCAACAAGATATCTGAGCTTTCTGTAAGTAAATAATTCCTTAATATTGATTTAAAAAGTTCAATTTATTCTATTTATTCATTCACACAGCATAACTCCTGGCCAGCTCAGTACATTTAATGTTTGTTTTAAGTCAATAATTCCTTAATATTGACTTTTTATTAAGTTTTTTTTTTATAAAGTTCTGGCAGATTTTTTTATAAAAAGACATTTTTCCCATATTTCAAGTGAAACTTTTTATCAATATTAAGAAATTTTTGTGTTAAGAAAAAGCCCTGATATCTTGGTGAAAATTTACTTGTGTGTTAGTTTTGTCTAATTTTAACTGTTTTAAGATATTTTCAACAGAAACAGACAAAATACTTGAAAATACTTGATAAGATTTTGTTTTTGCAGTGTAGAAAAAAACAACACATTTTCAGTTGTGCCTGAAAACGTAAAGTTTTTAAGATGACGTGATTCAAGCTGAGGGTTAAAAATGAAGCATGACATCAGCATTGTTGCCTCACGTCTAGAAGGTTCTCCCTGGTCATGCATGGGTTCTCAGGTATTCCAGCTATTCAAACTCTTA
Organism: Poecilia formosa; assembly: GCF_000485575.1. NCBI lineage: Eukaryota > Metazoa > Chordata > Actinopteri > Cyprinodontiformes > Poeciliidae > Poecilia > Poecilia formosa. Next base: position 125,470 of record NW_006800476.1, on the reverse strand, counting down.
CATCCACGTCACCGAGGACACCAGTGACATCATGACAATTAAGGCCTTAATTGGTCTAATCATCTCTAATTGCTTTTAGGTGTGAACTCAGAGTTCACCTTTAGCACTGAGATAAAATTCCTTTTATAGAAATGCATCAGACAGTGACGACTAATGGAATCAAGAAAGATTCTTAATAGGATACGTAAGAATACTGAAATATTTAGTTTTACATGTCTGACATAACTGTGAGGTGGAGTACCAGCTAATAATAACCTTTGATGTCATCAGCAAAGCTATTAGTGTAAAAACACTAAAACCCACGCAGTAAAACGATGACTTCTGTGTCAAAGATGATCACATTCCATGTTTGACATTCAACTCCCTTCATTCTTTCACGCCATAATAAAAGAGGTGATGTTTGTTTTTTATTTATTGTGCCATAAAGAGATGGAGCTGCTGTTCTCACGGCACAGACTGAGAAAAAAACAGTAAGAAGAAAAACCTGAATTAAGACAAAAACATGAGAAACAGGCTGGAACATGAACTCTGGTCATTAATCTGTAATTAAATTTAACGTAGAATGAGATCTCACTCCTCATGTTTTTATCTACTCAGTGAGGAAATAACGTTTCTAAAATAAATCATTCGGTGCAGGCACTAAACAATTTGATGATTAATGATTTTCCCCTTTTAGTTTTATGCACAGTAAATGCTGTGTGGTGGGAACTAAAAGCAACTAAAACTAAATCTAAATAATAAAATGAAGAGAATAATTTGAAATGTGACGATTCTGTTTGTCTTTTAGTGTTTAAGATTTAGACCTTTTATAGTTACATTTAGTTCCATGAACATGAAGAAAATGTGTAAATTAATGTCCTCAGACTTTGAGGATGAAATCTTTACGTCAGTTTTTGATTTAGTGAATTAACACATTAACACTAAATTTAAGTTTTAAAATCTCCAGCCTCAAACCTTCTGCAGTGCTGCATAGAGCAATGATGCTTTCATGAACCAAAAGAAAAATCAGAGTTAAAAAGGAGGATTTTTTCCATTTGTTTTCTGTGTCCACATTAGAAACCTCAGTTTAAACACTCAAAACCACTGCAGGGTTAACAGATAAACCCAGAATGAGTCACATCTCGGCCAGATTTAGATTTAGAAAATGTAATTTAACCAAGAATTTTGACCAGGATTCTGGTCGGACCGCTACGAAACGTTAACTTTAAGTTAAATGGTTCCTTTAAAGCTAAATCAGTCTGAATAATCCTGGCTGCAGGTCACAGAGATTCTCGTTTCACGTAAACTCCTCCGTTTATTCCCCTCCCTCCTTTCTGACACCTGAACACAGAGACGCAGGAGGATGTGAAATTTCTGAGTGTTTACTTGAAAACACACTGACCTTTGCGGTTTCTCCAGCGGCAGAGCAACATCAGCGCAATCAGCAACAAAATGCAGGCCACAACAGGAAGTAGTATGAGGGCGAGCGGAGCCGTAGGCGTTTGAGGCCTGCGCCCTTTAAAACACAAAGATAGCAGGTTAGCTGGCCTACATACAAACAATACGAGCATCTCGACACAAACGAGGGCGGCAGATAAAACCCACCGCTCTGAACGCCAGAAGAGAACACATCCTTTTTACTTTTATCGATGAAAAAATCTAATTTATTTCTCTTTAATCATATTTAATGATGCCGCTGGGGATTAATAATCTGGTAATTCAGTTTCTAAATGCTAATTATAAGTCATCCAGATGATCTTTAAATCTTTAAATAGAAGTATAGAATTTAATTTTCTCAAAATTAAATTCATGTCAACTGGACTCAGTTGACATGAGCAGCCTAATTAAATCTACTAAAAATTATATTAAAGCAATTTATTCATTAGAATTAATCAATACATTTTAGAGAAAGAATAAGAAATGAAAAATGTACGTTCCCTAGAGACTGTAATTTAGCACATAATAATAAAACTGAGATTGTTTTTTGGCATTACTGTCATTCCATAAAACTGCAGGCATCATTTAAATAAAACATTTCTCACCTGTTACATCCAGCCAGGTTTCTGCTGATTCTCCAACTCCAGAGGCGTTACATTTATAAAATCCTTCATCAGATTTAGAAACGCTTCGGATGGTGAAGGTTCCCGTAGAGCTGTTCCCGACCAGAACCCCGTTTCTATAGAAACCAGTCAGATTGGAGAAAGACGGTGGCCTGAATCTGCAGTGAAGAGTCAGGCTTTCTCCTTCACTAACTGAGTGTGCAGGACTGTCCAGGATCAATGGTTCATCTGACAAATAAAATGTGGAAGAAAACGAGTTTTAAATGAGTCAGAAAAAAATTATGAGCATTTTTATCTCCTACATACAGGAAGAAACATAACACAGACTGAGCTGTGTCAAAAAAAAAAAACTCTTAAAGTCTCATAAATCAGCAAAAGATTAATCAACAGAATAGAATAGAAAACTGTAGATTCACCCAAACATAAATATAATATAACACTAAGAACAACAATCTGTGCAGTTATTAAAAATAGCAAATTCTGTCGATTCAAAGGGATGTGCGAGTGAGTAGAATATTCTTTTGCAAAATGTATAAAACGCATTGAAAACAGGATAATTAGTGACATTTAGTGACAATAAAACTGTGCAAATAACAGCATGTATGTATGTAAATGCGTTTTAATTTTGGAAGGAAGGATCTTTGATAACGCTGCTTTGTGCACCTTGGATGCAGCTGTTTGTCACTGAAGGAGATCTGCAGTTCAGCAGCAACTTAATGAGATGCACTTCAGTTAGAAATGTGCACAAAACTGTAGATATTCAAGTAAGGTTAAAAAAAGAGAAATACTTAATATTGCAGCTAGAATATTTCCATTAAATAAAAAACGCAAATAAAATCACACCTGCATAAGTTTGTTCACACGATAAATCATTAACAAAACCACGCCATCATAACCGTACCACTTCCTGTTTTCTTCTTCGTCTTTCCCACCAATAGGAACGTCTGGTTGTTTTTCCGTTGCAGCTTTACGAAATGTACGAATGTCGATACGGCCGAAAAACTGGATCAACATGGCGCAAAAACATTTGAATAGAAAACTTGTTTTTTTCTAAAGTGCCGGGTTTTATTAAGATAATTTTTCCAGAATTCTAATTTCCACAACTACATCTAGGTTTCTGCTTTACAGCTTCAGGATTTTACTCTCTGTAAACACTTTTCAGATATTTCAGCTGTCGATATTGCCCTGGTTCCAGGAGAATCATCTGAACTCGTCTGAAAGCATCAAATCAGATCTGAACTCTACTGATTTTTTATCATGAGATAAATGTGGCTGTAATCTGAGACTGAGAGACGTTTGAGATACCAAACCTCAAACTGAAGCTTTTTGTGTGAATGTATCTACATCATGTTTAGAGGACTTTTCTCTCTGCCAGACCACAACCAGGTCAGCCTGAACCAGTTAGAGCGAACAATTAAACCAGATCAGCCTCTGCTGGTTTTAACCCACCTTTTACGCTGATGTTGACTGAATCGCTGCGTTCGCCTGCTGCAGATTCACACCAGTAAACTCCAGAGTCGGCTTCATACAGCTCACTTAAGATGCATTCAGTTTCAGGTGTGTGATTTGAATATGAGGGACAAAGTCCATTTATTTGTTTTGATGTATTTCTCCTGACTCTCCACTCAGACGAGTTTCCTTCACAGCTCAGAGAAACAGATTCATACTGGAAGAACTGGGATCTGCTGGGGAAGAGCCTCAGACAAGCTGTAAAGAGGAGAAAAGTTTTCAAAATGTTTCTGATCGATTCAGAAACAGAAAAACAACAAAATCCTGCCGTTTTATTTTCTCTGCTGACTTTTTAAACGATGAATCATTTTTTAGATACAACGGTGATTCACATTCATGACAGTCGACTGCTGAAGCCGAGTTGATGCAGCTGATGTAACCGATTTGACCCGATGCAACACTAGTGATCAAAGAGAAAAACCAAAGCAGGAAACTCTCTGATCTTCATGTTTCCCATGAATAAAGTTATCATTTAGCTGAAGATGTTTCCCATTTAAGTTTCATTTTGTTTCAGTGGCACCAAATAAATCAGATCTTAACATCAGAGAAACATTTTCTGGAATTACTTCTGGTTAAAAACTAAAATTAAAATCTAAAAAGTGAGTTTTAGAATCAATGAACCAGAAGATGAATCAGAAATAAGAGACTTTAAACTACATTAAAAATGTTTTTTACTCACCAACGACAGCGCAGAGAGCTGCTACCTCCATCCTGAGCCGCTGCACTGAGGCGCCTCGCCATCGGGGGGTTTCATCATCACACCTCTGATGATTGTGTCAAAGACGCCACAGCTTCCTGCTAACGCGATCGTCTCCAGGTTCGAACCTGAGAACATGTTGTTTGTGCAAGAGCTGTGAAAAAAGAAGAGAGAAACCCAGAGAAGTTCAGAAAAGGTCAAATGTTTTGGTCCACCAGCGTCTGCAGGAGAGAGTGAAGGTCACTGTAACCTCTGATGCAATTTACAGCTAAATGTGATTTCAGCTTGAGGTGAACAAACTTCCTCTAGAGGCGGCGCTGACCCAAACATTTAAACTAAAAACTGCTTTACAGGTTAAATATGATGTGAAATTTTACCTCTGATCTTCAATTTCATGATTTTAAACATTTTAAAATCAATTAGAAAACATTTTTAGTTATTAATTTCTACGCAGAATTTAGCTTTTATTTCTCAAAGCCTTAACAGATCGAGGGCGGATCCAGATGTACTGCACAGCGGTCTGCTGAACTCTGACTGGACCCGACTATTAACCAGCAGAACATCAAGCTGACTCTGTTCCAGACAATAAATGATGATGTAATATGAAAGTTAATTCACTGCTGTAATTAAATACAAATGGAAATTTACGTACAACTTTTAACTCTGCTGAGGATTTGAGGAAAGCATTAAATTATTTATAAAACCACATTAACTGGAGCAGAAGGGTGGAAAACATCAAGAAACATGAAAATATTAAGACAAGAAATGAAATACCAAGCAGAAGAAATCTTATAAGAATGGAAATGGTACATTTTGGATCATCCAAATAAAATACTTTTTTCCTAATTTTAAGCCAAGAAATATAAATCAACCAAGTTTTATGTCAAATCAGATCAGTGAACAGCGTAAAGGTTTAGATCCGATGTTTGAGTGTAAATAGATCTGTAGCTCATCATGACGTTTGGTTCCCAGCAGCAAAGCTTACAATTAATACAGAACAGGCCCAGGATTGACCTTCGACCTTTAATAACTTTTACAAGAGATCTGGATAGAGGTAATATTATAAAAGGGTAAAGACTTTAAAGACCAAACAGGTGAAATGTTTTGACATAGAAATAAAAAAAAATTTAAAGATTATCTGCATAGTTATTGTCATTTTGCCAACATCAATAGTTTTCATAATTCTAATTGACCTCAAGCAGTAAATATTTAAGTTAATATAAAAAAGTGAAGAAAGAAAAACTAAAAAGTTCAAGAGTGTTGATAAACTTGCTGGAGTTTTGGTTTGTCCTGCAATGCTAACCGGTTAGCAAAAAGTACAAAGTTATTCTCATGTTTGCTAACATTGGGCCGAGCCATGGGATGAAACACAGACTGAATAAAACAGCAATGATCTGTTAACTTTAATATTAATGGTATTAATCTGTTTTA
>NW_006800476.1:101152-119784 GCF_000485575.1 Poecilia formosa | reverse complement strand
TTTTTGTGTTAAGAAAAAGCCCTGATATCTTGGTGAAGATTTACTTGTGTGTTAGTTTTGTCTAATTTTAACTGTTTTAAGATATTTTCAACAGAAACAGACAAAATACTTGAAAATACTTGATAAGATTTTGTTTTTGCAGTGTAGAAAAAAACAACACATTTTCAGTTGTGCCTGAAAACGTAAAGTTTTTAAGATGACGTGATTCAAGCTGAGGGTTAAAAATGAAGCATGACATCAGCATTGTTGCCTCACGTCTAGAAGGTTCTCCCTGGTCATGCATTGGTTCTCAGGTATTGCAGCTTTTCAAAGCAAGTCAATGAGGAAACCAGCGTCATCATGACAATTAAGGCCTTAATTGGTCTAATCATCTCTAATTGCTTTTAGGTGTGAACTCAGAGTTCACCTTTAGCACTGAGATAAAATTCCTTTTATAGAAATGCATCAGACAGTGACGACTAATGGAATCAAGAAAGATTCTTAATAGGATACGTAAGAATACTGAAATATATTTAGTTTTACATGTCTGACATAACTGTGAGGTGGAGTACCAGCTAATAATAACCTTTGATGTCATCAGCAAAGCTATTAGTGTAAAAACACTAAAACCCACGCAGTAAAACGATGACTTCTGTGTCAAAGATGATCACATTCCATGTTTGACATTCAACTCCCTTCATTCTTTCACGCCATAATAAAAGAGGTGATGTTTGTTTTTTATTTATTGTGCCATAAAGAGATGGAGCTGCTGTTCTCACGGCACAGACTGAGAAAAAAACAGTAAGAAGAAAAACCTGAATTAAGACAAAAACATGAGAAACAGGCTGGAACATGAACTCTGGTCATTAATCTGTAATTAAATTTAACGTAGAATGAGATCTCACTCCTCATGTTTTTATCTACTCAGTGAGGAAATAACGTTTCTAAAATAAATCATTCGGTGCAGGCACTAAACAATTTGATGATTAATGATTTTCCCCTTTTAGTTTTATGCACAGTAAATGCTGTGTGGTGGGAACTAAAAGCAACTAAAACTAAATCTAAATAATAAAATGAAGAGAATAATTTGAAATGTGACGATTCTGTTTGTCTTTTAGTGTTTAAGATTTAGACCTTTTATAGTTACATTTAGTTCCATGAACATGAAGAAAATGTGTAAATTAATGTCCTCAGACTTTGAGGATGAAATCTTTACGTCAGTTTTTGATTTAGTGAATTAACACATTAACACTAAATTTAAGTTTTAAAATCTCCAGCCTCAAACTTTCTGCAGTGCTGCATAGAGCAATGATGCTTTCATGAACCAAAAGAAAAATCGGAGTTAAAAAGGAGGATTTTTTCCATTTGTTTTCTGTGTCCACATTAGAAACCTCAGTTTAAACACTCAAAACCACTGCAGGGTTAACAGATAAACCCAGAATGAGTCACATCTCTGCCAGATTTAGATTTAGAAAATGTAATTTAACCAAGAATTTTGACCAGGATTCTGGTCGGACCGCTACAAAACGTTGACTTCAAGTTAAATGGTTCCTTTAAAGCTAAATCAGTCTGAATAGTCCTGGCTGCAGGTCACAGAGATTCTCGTTTCACGTAAACTCCTCCGTTTATTCCCCTCCCTCCTTTCTGACACCTGAGCACAGAGATGCAGCAGGATGTGAAATTTCTGAGTGTTTACTTGAAAACACACTGACCTTTGCGGTTTCTCCAGCGGCAGAGCAACATCAGCGCAATCAGCAACAAAATGCCGGCCACAACAGGAAGTAGTATGAGGGCGAGCGGAGCCGTAGGCGTTTGAGGCCTGCGCCCTTTAAAACACAAAGATAGCAGGTTAGCTGGCCTACATACAAACAATACGAGCATCTCGACACAAACGAGGGCGGCAGATAAAACCCACCGCTCTGAACGCCAGAAGAGAACACATCCTTTTTACTTTTATCGATGAAAAAATCTAATTTATTTCTCTTTAATCATATTTAATGATGCCGCTGGGGATTAATAATCTGGTAATTCAGTTTCTAAATGCTAATTATAAGTCATCCAGATGATCTTTAAATCTTTAAATAGAAGTATAGAATTTAATTTTCTCAAAATTAAATTCATGTCAACTGGACTCAGTTGACATGAGCAGCCTAATTAAATCTACTAAAAATTATATTAAAGCAATTTATTCATTAGAATTAATCAATACATTTTAGAGAAAGAATAAGAAATGAAAAATGTACGTTCCCTAGAGACTGTAATTTAGCACATAATAATAAAAGAGAGATTGTTTTTTGGCACTACTGTCGTTCCATAAAACTGCAGGCATCATTTAAATAAAACATTTCTCACCTGTTACATCCAGCCAGGTTTCTGCTGATTCTCCCACTCCAGAGGCGTTACATTTATAAAATCCTTCATCAGATTTAGAAACGCTTCGGATGGTGAAGGTTCCCGTAGAGCTGTTCCCGACCAGAACCCCGTTTCTATAGAAACCAGTCAGATTGGAGAAAGACGGTTGCTTGAATTTGCAGTGAAGAGTCAGGTTTTCTCCTTCACTAACTGAGTGTGCAGGACTGTCCAGGATCAATGGTTCATCTGACAAATAAAATGTGGAAGAAAACGAGTTTTAAATGAGTCAGAAAAAAATTATGAGCATTTTTATCTCCTGCATACAGAAAGAAACATAACACAGACTGAGCTGTGTCAAAAAAAAACTGTTAAAGTGTCATAAATCAGCAAAGGATTAATCAACAGAATAGAACGGAAAACTGTAGATTCACCCAAACATAAATATAATATAACACTAAGAACAACAGTCTGTGCAGTTATTAAAAATAGCAAATTCTGTCGATTCAAAGGGATGTGCGAGTGAGTAGAATATTCTTTTGCAAAATGTATAAAACGCATTGAAAACAGGATAATTAGTGACATTTAGTGACAATAAAACTGTGCAAATAGCAGGATGTATGTATGTAAATGCGTTTTCATTTTGGAAGGAAGGATCTTTGATAACGCTGCTTTGTGCACCTTGGATGCAGCTGTTTGTCACTGAAGGAGATCTGCAGTTCAGCAGCAACTTCATGAGATGCACTTCTGTTAGAAATGTGCACAAAACTGTAGATATTCAAGTAAGGTTAAAAAAAGAGAAATGCTTAATATTGCAGTTAGGATATTTCCATTAAATAAAAAACGCAAATAAAATCACACCTGCATAAGTTTGTTCACACGATAAATCATTAACAGAACCACGCCATCATAACCGTACCACTTCCTGTTTTCTTCTTCGTCTTTCCCACCAATAGGAACGTCTGGTTGTTTTTCCGTTGCAGCTTTACGAAATGTACGAATGTCGATACGGCCGAAAAACTGGATCAACATGGCGCAAAAACATTTTAAAAGAAAACTTGGTTTTCTTTTAAAATAAAAAAAATAAAAAAAGAAAACCCGGCACTTTTTTAAAGTGCCGGGTTTTATTAAGATAATTTTTCCAGAATTCTAATTTCCACAACTACATCTAGGTTTCTGCTTTACAGCTTCAGGATTTTACTCTCTGTAAACACTTTTCAGATATTTCAGCTGTCAGTGTTGCTCTGATTCCAGGAGAATCATCTGAACTCGTCTGAAAGCATCAAATCAGATCTGAACTCTACTGATTTTTTATCATGAGATAAATGTGGCTGTAATCTGAGACTGAGAGATGTTTGAGATACCAAACCTCAAACTGAAGCTTTTTGTGTGAATGTATCTACATCATGTTTAGAGGACTTTTCTCTCTGCCAGACCACAACCAGGTCAGCCTGAACCAGTTAGAGCGAACAATTAAACCAGATCAGCCTGTGCTGGTTCTAACCCACCTTTTACGCTGATGTTGACTGAATCGCTGCGTTCGCCTGCTGCAGATTCACACCAGTAAACTCCAGAGTCGGCTTCATACAGCTCACTGAAGATGCATTCAGTTTCATGTGTGTGATTTGAATATGAGGGACAGAGTTCATTTATTTGTTTTGATGTATTTCTCCTGACTCTCCACTCAGACGAGTTTCCTTCACAGCTCAGAGAAACAGATTCATACTGGAAGAACTGGGATCTGCTGGGGAAGAGCCTCAGACAAGCTGTAAAGAGGAGAAAAGTTTTCAAAATGTTTCTGATCGATTCAGAAACAGAAAAACAACAAAATCCTGCCATTTTATTTTCTCTGCTGACTTTTTAAACAATGAATCATTTTTTAGACAGAACGGTGATTCACATTCATGACAGTCGACTGCTGAAGCCGAGTTGATGCAGCTGATGTAACCGATTTGACCCGATGCAACACAAACGATCAAAGAGAAAAACCAAAGCAGGAAACTCTCTGATCTTCATGTTTCCCATGAATAAAGTTATCATTTAGCTGAAGATGTTTCCCATTTTAGTTTCATTTTGTTCCAGTGGCAGCAAATAAATCAGATCTTAACATCAGAGAAACGTTTTCTGGAATTATTTCTGGTTAAAAACTAAAATTAAAATCTAAAAAGTGAGTTTTAGAATCAATGAACCAGAAGATGAATCAGAAATAAGAGACTTTAAACTACATTAAAAATGTTTTTTACTCACCAACGACAGCGCAGAGAGCTGCTACCTCCATCCTGAGCCGCTGCACTGAGGCGCCTCGCCATCGGGGGGTTTCATCATCACACCTCTGATGATTGTGTCAAAGACGCCACAGCTTCCTGCTAACGCGATCGTCTCCAGGTTCGAACCTGAGAACATGTTGTTTGTGCAAGAGCTGTGAAAAAAGAAGAGAGAAACCCAGAGAAGTTCAGAAAAGGTCAAATGTTTTGGTCCACCAGCGTCTGCAGGAGAGAGTGAAGGTCACTGTAACCTCTGATGCAATTTACAGCTAAATGTGATTTCAGCTTGAGGTGAACAAACTTCCTCTAGAGGCGGCGCTGACCCAAACATTTAAACTAAAAACTGCTTTACAGGTTAAATATGATGTGAAATTTTACCTCTGATCTTCAATTTCATGATTTTAAACATTTTAAAATCAATTAGAAAACATTTTTAGTTATTAATTTCTACGCAGAATTTAGCTTTTATTTCTCAAAGCCTTAACAGATCGAGGGCGGATCCAGATGTACTGCACAGCGGTCTGCTGAACTTTGACTGGACCCGACTACTAACCAGCAGAACATCAAGCTGACTCTGTTCCAGACAATAAATGATGATGTAATATGAAAGTTAATTCACTGCTGTAATTAAATACAAATGGAAATTTATGTACAACTTTTAACTCTGCTGAGGATTTGAGGAAAGCATTAAATTATTTATAAAACCACATTAACTGGAGCAGAAGGGTGGAAAACATCAAGAAACATGAAAATATTAAGACAAGAAATGAAATACCAAGCAGAAGAAATCTTATAAGAATGGAAATGGTACATTTTGGATCATCCAAATAAAATACTTTTTTCCTAATTTTAAGCCAAGAAATATAAATCAACCAAGTTTTATGTCAAATCAGATCAGTGAACAGCGTAAAGGTTTAGATCCGATGTTTGAGTGTAAATAGATCTGTAGCTCATCATGACGTTTGGTTCCCAGCAGCAAAGCTTACAATTAATACAGAACAGGCCCAGGATTGACCTTTGACCTTTAATAACTTTTACAAGAGATCTGGATAGAGGTAATATTATAAAAGGGTAAAGACTTTAAAGACCAAACAGGTGAAATGTTTTGACATAGAAATAAAAAAAATTTAAAGATTATCTGCATAGTTATTGTCATTTTGCCAACATCAATAGTTTTCATAATTCTAATTGACCTCAAGCAGTAAATATTTAAGTTGATATAAAAAAGTGAAGAAAGAAAAACTAAAAAGTTCAAGAGTGTTGATAAACTTGCTGGAGTTTTGGTTTGTCCTGCAATGCTAACCGGTTAGCAAAAAGTACAAAGTTATTCTCATGTTTGCTAACATTGGGCCGAGCCATGGGATGAAACACAGACTGAATAAAACAGCAATGATCTGTTAACTTTAATATTAATGGTATTAATCTGTTTTATTGTTGTTACAGCTGGAATCACTGACATCATAGCGATGAAACCAGCTCCTGTTTTCCTGCTGCTCTCCACAGGCTGCGGTTAGCAGCAGCAGCAGGTGAACATCTTGACCTGGATGAGTAAAAGAGTGAATCTTTGGAGAAACTCTGTCTCCATGGTAACGTTTGCTCTGCTGTTTGTGGATCCGGTGGCTGCATCCATCCATAAGGCTAACGGCCTGAAACCAGCTTCCTGAGCTCCTGCAGATACCATCTGAGTTAAAGGCTCTGGAGGAGGCGAGGGGCTGACTGATCATGAAGTGGTTTTCCTTCTGCTGTCTTGAGGGGCGCAGCGTTGAAACCACAGCTCTGTGTCTGACACGTGCGCCTGTCCAACCAGATGCTTAAACCAGATACCAGAGTGTGTGACTGAATTAGGCCACCGGGCCTAAATTCTGCTAAATTTGTTTTAGGTTTTACTTTAAAGTTGTGACAAACTTCGTTTTCAATCAGTGGTTTCAAAGTGATGGCTCAGTAATGTGAGCTTGTTCTTTCCTAGCTTTAAAACTAGCATGGCCTCAATACCAACTCTCAAAACAAACCTTGGTTTCTTTGTTTTTATTATTTATTTTCATGGTTTGTTAGTTTTTATTATTCTCCTCCCTACTTTTCAGTAGCTTAGTTTTTGTTTGCCTGGTTAAAGGGTTTGCTCATAAATTCTCATATATTGGAGAGAAACTGTTCTTCACACGTCTGCAGGTGACTTATTAGACAAACATGGCGAAAACACGTAGGCGCTTTCACTTCCTTAGAAACTCCAGGGAATCCCCTGACCTCACTGACTGGGAGATACCATGACTACCAGGGAGTGGCTTGGTTTCCCCGGAAACATCAGATAAACATTAACACTCTTATCTCTCAGTATCACTCCGTCGCTCTCTGCCTCCATATTTGTTTTCCCTGTTTATGGCTGGATTAGCCACTAAAACATCAACATTCACCATGATTCTGTCTGACATGATCTGGTTTTTGCACTTTAAGTGACATTTAAATCACGATAACGACATTTAAATCGCCTTCAAGAGAAGCAGAGTAAAACTTTACATTCTTAAAGTCACAATAAACAAATAAAAACAGCTCAGGTCTGTTAATTAAAATGATCAAACTTTAAGTTGATAAAACTTTCCTCTTGAATCTGTCTGGGAGCCCCGAACAATATTCTAGAAACAATTGATCTTACCTTTTCTTCACGCTTTCAAACAAAAGCCACAGATAAGGAAGTTGGTCTCTCCCAGCAGGCAACAGGGAAACGCCTCTGTGACGTCACTCTGTTTTGATTGGCTGAAAACAATCAAAACAGAGAGTTGTATGTTTAGTTTTTCACTATATTATCCTAAGTTATCTTAAGTTTTGGTTACGGTTTCCATGCTAAAAAAGATTAGTAATGCGTTTTGTTTCTTTGTTTCGTTGCTTTTGGGGTTTTTTCTTGTTTTCCCCCAAATCTCTATTAAAGTTTTAAAAGACATTTATGAAGAATCTCTAAAGGGAATAGAGAAAAAAACATCTGACAAAAATATAAAACCAAAAGAACAAAAGAGGGAAGAAAGACACAAACAGAAAATAAATACATCTTCCAACAATGTAGAAGCAATTCAACCATTAAAAGGTAGGAAACTAAATCTAAAATGAACAATTCAGTTACCTAAGATAAAGAAAATTCTCATCTTCATAATCCTAATGTTATCTTCTTTCCATATTTGTTATGTAAACATGCAACATCATGTAATAAATTAACTGGACACAATTGAACTTTGCTATTAGTAATAACCTACTTAAAAATATTAAACTCTTAAATGTTATTTACTTACAGTTACCTCTGCAGCACCAGAAACTACACTGAGCAGCTTCAACAACCTGAAGCCAATGAAAACTCCGTTTAGCTCTCCTGTCTGGTGTTGCTACATCAGGAAGGACCGGAATATCGAGGCTGTGATTGGCAGCTTGGCCAGCCAATGGTGGTCCAGCCTTCATATTTGTGTTGTGATAATATTTTGTTTTCATGGCTTCCTTGTTCTCCAGTCCAGCTGCGTTACATCAGCTTGTAGCAGACTAAACGGTTCATTGTTGTATCTGTCCATCTTACTTTGTGAAGGTGAAACTTTCCAAGAAACAGAAGAAGTTGGATGAAAGATGGCCTCTTTATCCATGTTCTTACCCATAATAGAGAAAATAAAATCTTTGTCAATGAATGAATTGTTTAGTGTTTCAAAACTAAAACCTTCCAGGCCTCCATACTATACCAGAGTTAAGAAGAGGCAGGGAACAGGACAGGTAAGCAGTCTGTTCATTTAATTGGGAAAGCTGAACTTTACTAATTTAAATATACTTATTTCAGCTCTATTCTAGTAAACCAGTATTTATCTTGCCTCCACAAATCAATTGTTAGTGTTTAGTGCGACATTTAAATTGATTGATAAGATGTTTTAATAAATATTATTGGCTTTCATTTTTCATTTTACCTGGTTGTTTAAGCAGATTTTAATTCAATTTGTTATAAGGTTTCAAATATTTATGTGAATAAAATTAAATCAGGATTCCTGGTATTGCTAATTATTCACGTGAAAATAATAAGTCTTTGAGCAGAGGGCCTAGTTGAAGGATGTGATTATAAAATTAGGACAGATGGATTGTTTGCCTTATTAATTCTTTGTGAGAGGTCTGACGCACTTTGTGATGAATCTTGTCTGAAAAACAGAATAAAACAGAGAAAACCAACAAAAGTGCTTTTGCACACAGATTAATTTATTCTGGAAGCGATTATTTCTTTTTAAGTGGATTCAATAATATTTAGTCTCCAAGGTGTGTCCTCCCTACATTTTTCCAAGACGTAAAATACGTAGCTCCGCCCTCTAAGCTCAAACTATAACCCACACATGGTCCCGTCGCAGTTCAGGACACGTACCGTACAGAAGAGGCGGTGACAACATTTCTGTTGTAATGTCAGAAACAGCTGGTCTCTGTGAGATTTTCTTCAGCCGTTCAGGATTTTGGACTTTTATCTTCTGCTTGTTTTTGGTCTGGACGCCTGTTAAAGGTAAGCGCTGCTGCTTTTCTCCTCAACTTACGTTAAACTGTTACTAAGCAACCAGGAAGCGTTTTCATTCAAAGTATGAATGAGACAGCTGGTGAACTCATTCATTGTTTCTTGAACGATGAATGACTCCGCTGTTTTTAGACGTTTTGGCCGTTTCTGTTTTATTCTTAAGTAACTTATTTGTGTCTTTGTTTTCCTCTGACCTCATTCTGCTGTTTGTAATTATATTATTAGACATAAAACAAACGTACAGTGTTCGTCGACCGTCATGCACTGCTACTTTCTGGGACAATTCAAATTGTTTCACATTGGTTGACTAAAATAGTCTTCAAATCTGAATCTAAATTCATAAACTTTGTTAAAGAGATTAAAAAGAATAAATAATAATAATGAATAGCTGTACATTGATAATAAAACGTATCCACCGGTTGTCCGATAATAATTATTATTTTATTTGTAAGTGATGCTTCCCAGTAAATGTTTACTCTTGATATTCATCACACGGTGAGTCAGCAAATGCCCACAATAATAACTCATTAACTCACATGACCGAAATGTGACATTAATCAGCAATAATGGATGGATATGATGCTTAGTCATGATGAAAAGGGGGCGTGACATCATGTCAATTTTGGTAGAATTAAAATGCAATTTTTACCAGAACGTCTTAAAATTGTGAGAAGTCTTGTTGGAGTTCTAATAAAATTTTGCCATTTTATTTTGGTAATATTAAGACTTCATTTTTTTATTTCGACTTTATTGTCATGTGACTTTATTCTCGTATTATGACAACTGTATTAATACTGTGGGTTTTTTTTTACATTATGGCTTCTTCAGATTTACTGTAATATAGACTGCAACAAGAGATCTTTCCTTCCAGGATCCATCACAATCTTCAAAAACTCCTTCAAGAACAACATTTAATTTTCCCTTGGGATCAATAAAGTGTTTTTTAATTATTTCTTCATTCTTGTAAAAAAGAAGAAAAAAGCTATATAACAGTTCTGGGTGTGCTGATGTCACACTGAACATGGAAACGTTTGGAGTGAGTTGGTGGGAGAAAAAAAATCCAGATTTTACAAAAATTTAAATGTCTAAATCACTTTCTAAATTGATAAAATGTGTAGAAAACTTGGAATTTTGGCTCAGGAAACGTATCCGAATTTAAAGCGAAGCTCTAGAGGGGAGGCTAATGGAGAACAAAGTTAATATCAACCTCCTGATTTGAATGATAAAATAGTTAAAATCATCAGTTGTTGATTCAGGTGAGAGCAAATAGAGCTTAACGATTCCTGACATCCCCGATAGCGATCACAGTAATATTTTCTTTTTTCCACTTGTTTGCTTTTGTTTGAGTAAAATGATAAATGTGACATTCTGGCAGATTTCCCAAACAGCTGCTTATGTTACAAACTTCCGGAGGAAACCTGGTGGAAACCCAACCCTCCACAGCTGGATTGGGTTTCTGTCTGTGGGGTTTTCCCCTCTTGGGGAAGTTTGTCACCCAAAACACTGAGAAGATTCAGGTTTTTACTTTAGTTTTATGATCATATTTATGAAACCTAATAAAATCTTCCCTGTGCTTCCAGGTGGCCTCCATCTGATTGGTTCCTCTCAGCCAATCGTAGCTGCTCCTGGAGATGACGTCATCCTCCCGTGTCGGGTGGATCCTGAGTGGGACGCCGTGGGGAAGACGGTGGAGTGGTCCCGACCGGACCTGAGGCCGACCGGCCCTCAGAAGCGTGTGGAGTACGTGTTCGTGTACCGCTTCAGGAAGACGGACCGAGACATGATGATGGACACGTACATCCAGAGGACGTCTCTGTCCCAGGACGGCCTGAGGCGAGGAGACGTGTCTCTGACCATCAGGAACGTCAGCCTGCAGGACCAGGGCAGGTTCCGATGCTTCATCCCACGCCTCGGGGTAGAAGCAGAACTTCTGCTTGTTGTTGGTGAGGAACGGGTCCAAACTGCAGGTTCTGATCCGGATCTGTTGGACTTTTTCTCATCAGTCCTGTTATTGTTGCTGTTTCAGATCCAAACTTTGTTTCAACGACAACAGAGACGGTTTCTCACAGAAACCTCATCACTCTGACGCCACAGGAGGAAACCAGCAGGAACGGTGAGTCTGCAGGTCCAAACTCTGATTCTTTGGGTTCTGATAAGTTTTACTTTGTTTTGAGGTTTTTTGACATTTTTCTTCTTTTATTTCAGGTTATCGGTCCAGGATGTTTCTTTTTGTCCCCATCATTCTCGTCATCATTTCTATGAGTTTACTCTTCATCTTAGTCTTCTTCAGCTTAACAAAATGCTGCACAATCACAAAGTAAGTCATAAATAATTAAAATAAATCAGCGCTTCTTTCTTATAATCACCATCAGATGATTAATAAAAACTAATAAATCTGTTACAGATTTCAGCAGAACCTCCTAAGTCGGGCCTCTGCCTCTCAGTTTGGATGCTTTGGTCCAGAGCAGAGCTGTGATGATGTGGACCAGAAATCCAGCCAAACTCTCATTGATATTCCTGATCAACCGCAGCATCATGGAAACCATGGAGACGGAGCGAGTTTAGTTGATCAGTCTGAGGCGTATCGATGAAACCTGGTGAGTCTGACTCATCACTGGTCAGATGATGAGGTCATATGATGGTAGAGGAAGCAGGTGATGCTCTAATGATGCTCTTTGTTTGACTCTGGACTTTTTCTGTTCTCCTGAAGGTTCTTCATTAAGCAGCTCACAGACTCTGTAGGAATCCCACAGACTTTCAGATAAACATGAGAAATGATCTGGATTTTATCCATCCATCTTTTTTCTTACACCCTTCGCATTGGGGCCAGCAGTGGCGCTGATGCCCAGCTCCAGCTGCCAGTGGGTGAGAGACGGGGTCACCCTGGACAGGTCTCCTGTCCATCACAGGGACTTTTCTCCAGGAAGTAAAAAAAATCTGTGATTTCACACCAGAAGAGAAGCTCGTCTTTGTACTGTGAACTGAAGCTCATTTTCTAAGGCTGTTTTTAATTTATTTTGCTTTATTTCTGTTTAATGTCACCATGTATGATCTGGTATCATCAGTTTGTGTTTAATTTATTTTGGATCCAGCTGTCTAAGCACATGTTGCATATTTTAAAGATGAACCTTAAACGTTTGTTAAAGGAGACCTGCAGAGCAGATCAGGCTGTGAAATGTTAGGAAATATTTTAAATGTATGAGGAGAAAAGTGTGATGTAGAACATTTTTTCATTAATGCAGTGACACGTTATTTGCACTTATTTTGTCATGTATTTTCATGTCTGCTCTAAACACTAAAACAAGTAACCTCAATGTGAAAAGATAAAAGTCTGAGTTGTTTTCCTTGTTGACCTGCTGTGGTTACATGATGGACTGTAATTTATTTTCATGTCTTTCCTGGAGAAGAAACGTTTTTAGAGAAATGCTGTGGGGATTTTAATCCCCCTGGATTACATGTTTTTTTTTTTTTTTAAAGTATATATTATTTTACTACTTGAAGCACTTAGATATTAGATTATTCTCAGTATTGGCTGAAAATAAACCTTATCAAGTTAATAAATTAAACATAAAGCCATAAATGTTTCCGATTTGAATATATATATATTTTTTTTACTGCTGAATATTTTTACAATAAAGTGAACTCTGAAGTACTGCATTTCAGGTTTCTTTAAATATATTTGTTTCCTCTGTCTGCTGCTGTTCTGAATTGGACCCTCTGTTCAATGACTTTAAATGGAGGTGACCTCTGACCTCTGATCGGAGCATAAACATGTTTCCTTCCTGTGATCCAAACATTGTTGTCCATGAAAGATTTCATGATCAACAGTTTTCATGGCTTTCTGAAGGTCCTCTTGGATTTAGTTCTGGACTTTAACTAGGCCGTCCAAACTGAGACTGAGGTAAACAAACAAGAACCTTTTCTGTTGGTTTATGTTTATAACGTGACAAAGTGAAAAGATTTAAGGGGTGTGAATACTTTTGCAATGCAACGTTGACCTGAATCACCTTTGCTTCTTTTTCCTTTGAAATCCACTGAATCTAAATGTTTTACCTGGAAACTTCACTGTAGTTTTAAATTCCTGGTGAACTTTGAACCCTTCCACTGTCGGCAGGTCGAAACGGATCCCAACGGATCAGATAGCTGCCGGGAATCACCTGAGTCAACAGCCTGATCATGTTCAAGTTGGGTTTCAGCTTCTTATCTCCAGATTTAAACAGCGTCTTCTTTTACTTTCTGGTTCTGAAATAAAACCCAAAGGGGGAATCCAGTCAAAGGGGAAAATCTTAGTTTCTATACAAACAAAAATAGAAAATTAAAACCCTATCAGCGTCGTTATGACAAGTTACAACCAGTAATAACAAAACAATTGGCTGTAAATTCCCAAAACACCCTTTGGGGTGAAATCTTCATACCAAGTCATTTTAATAAATAAGTCATTGTCTGAGTATTATTAGGATTTAATGAGCTGTCAGAATTTATTCTGTAATCTTTGATCAACTTTCACTTTAAGGTTGTTGAGAAATCTGAATCATTGATTTTCTCGTAAAACTGAGTAAATTTTAACATCCAGACATTTTAATAGTATTGAGGTAATGAATGTTATCACATTTATAATGTCAGTTTCACATTGTGTATGCAGAATCCCCCTGAATTTCTAGATCACTTTTCAAAACAAATGAACGATTAAACACTTACATCATCAGTAGTTTTACTTTCTCTGTTTATTTTTTTATACCTTCAGAATCTCCCTGGATTTCTTACAGGACCCATAAACAAACCGTAAAGGTAGGATTATTAATAACATCATAAACATGGCACTGATTTATTGTTCTCCTCATTTGTAAGTTTTGTTTGAAATCCACCGATTTGTTTTAATATAGACTTTAGCTGCTTTGTTTGAAGCAAATTCTATTTAAATGTCAGATTACAGCAGCTTTTACTGCCACCTAGTGAACTTTCTGTTTCACTCCTGCTGCAGTTATACATCATCTCCATTCCCTTCACTTTCCTTTTTACCAAATTTAATTTAGCCATCCAGGATTAGACTTGGCTGCATTTTGTTACCACACACACACACACACACACACACACACACACACACCCACACACACACACACACACACACACACACACACACACATGTTTGCGTGGCTATCTTTGTCGGGACTTTCCATTGACTTCCATTTATTTCTACAGTCTAAACTTTACCCTTATCCTTAGCATTACTAGTATATTCCCAACCCTAAACTTTGTGAAAAACAAATTCAAACCTTATTTCTAAACCCAAACAAGAGGTTCCACCATATTATGATCAGGCTTTGGTCCCAATAACACCCATAGGCCTTCAGAATGTCAGTAAATATGCCAGAAAAGGCCTATATTTTGTATTTAGGCCTTTTTGTGGCATATTTACTGACATTTTGAAGACCTCTATCAGTTTGAATATGCCACAAATAATATCATCTTACAAGTGAAACATTCTGGATAAGCAAACCCATCCCAAGATACATTTCCCTGAATGCAGCTCAGCCTGTGACACAAGTATCCGCCATGTGGCTGATTAACATGGAGAGTCAGAAACACAAACCTTCATGGTGAAAAGCAAACCTCTGATGAAAACAGACACAATAGCTCTTCTGCAGCTGGTGATATTCGGTGGCGGCTGAATCATGCTGTCCGGAAAACGCCACAATGAGATGACATCATGAGGAAAGAGCATTGTGTGGAAGAACTGAAGACATCCAGACATCAGCCAAGAAGTTACAGAGGATTAGTAACTGAATAAGAAAACAAGGCCCAGTCTGTCACAACACTTTGCACAATTAGCACAAAACCTCAGCCAAAGCTCTGAAAACACGTCGTCTCATTTGGTCTGAGTCAATTTTATTTATATTGTACTTTTTGACAAGGCAGTTCCAAGAGCTTTACATCATTATAACATCATAGAGTCGACGAATATGAAACAAGCAATAAGCTGAATGTTCCTGTGAAGGAGCCTCGTAGTTACAGGTTCCCCCAGAGTGCAGACTGCCGCCCCACCGAGCAGCACATACCCATTTCAGAGCTGAGAAACAGCTTTACCACTGCTGAGCCGCCTCATTTTTAATTATGCCAGAAATATGCTGATGGTCTGGGATGAGGAGGAGATTCTGGCTGCAGCTGTTTAGACAGGAAACAAACGATCCCAGTCTGTTTACGGCAACAAACTGCAAGCAGTTAGCCGCCGAAGCTAATGACTGCAACATTAAAGTCGCTAACTGAAAGCCTGTTCTGTTCTCCGCAATTCCATTTGATATACTGTCTGGGGTGTAATAATAGCTTAGGGTGATCATTTTAAGTGTTTTGTGTGTTTAAGTTTAATTTGTTTTGTTAATAAACTCTTGTAGCATTTTGCTGTTCAGGTAACACCAGTGCTGAACTTCTTCTATTATTTTAAAACCAAGGCCTCATCAGGCATATATTTAGAAATAATAACAGACTGAACTAACCAAGCGGTGCGGCAGTTTAGCAATTTTGATCTGAGTTACTATTTTGGTTAAAGTAATTATGTCAAATATTATTAGATAACTCTAGACTTCAACAGCACAGCAGGAATGAGGTCCAGTCCCAGTTTAAGTTTCTTGGGTTCTTTTTCACAGATGATGAAAAAACAGAGCAGGAGATCAATATGTGGATTGGAGCAACATTAGCAGGGATCTACTGGTCTGTCTTAGTGAAGAAACGTAACGTTAAATCGCAGTTTTTACCTCCATCTATGGTCAAACAGATGTTTTGGAAAGAACAAGTTCATGAACATTTGGCTCCAAACAGCCAGTTCACAACGCAAAGCACAAATGAAGACGAATCATTATTCTGAGAAAGTAACGTTTCATTAGATAATTTCATGAATTAGAAATCAATGATCTTAAGTGAAACTGATTCTTTATCTTCTGACAATAATGGTATCACCATTTTGGAATACCAATATCGTGGTGTAAAAGGACATATGTAAGCTAGTTTGGGATGTAGTAATGTATTTTAAGTCTGATATCTACTGTAACTACCTTAAATAACAATGCTATTTATTTATGAGCACCAGTGTTTTGCTAAGGCTGACCACAGAATGGTAAATAGACTGAACATATATGGGGCTTTTCCAATAATTTTGGCCACTCAAAGCGCTTTAAACTAGAGTCACATTCACCCCCAAACACATTTATACACCGATCAGTAGGCAGAGTGGGGTTCAGTGCCTTGCCCAGGGGCACATCAACATGTGACAGGAGGAAGCTGAAATCAAACCTACAACCTTCCAGTTACAAGACGACGACTCAAATGGACAGAGGGATCTATTTTTAGCATCAATGGTTATCGTAGTTTAGCACAAGCATCAGTTATTTAATTAGCTGATATTTTATTGGCTAAATCACACATACAGTAAGTCAAAGTTATTTTTTGTCTGTGAATGAAATCAAGCATCTAAAACAACCAAAAACAACTAAAAAGTTAAACCTGTTCTCTTTGTTCGGTTAAGTAACTGAATCATTATCTGATTTCTGTTGTAACGCTCAGTAATTCTCCACATCCTGGAAAAACAAGCAGGCTGAGGCACGTCTAAGATAAACCTCACAGCTCTTCCTGGGAACTGAGGTGTGACGTTTCTCCTATGCTGTATCCTGTCAACACGTCTCTGTTCCCTCCTCCTCAGCACTTGAAAGTCATACAGTCGTTGTTACTGGGAGCTAAAATGGAGCACAGGGGACTTCAGTTAAACCAAAGTAACTTCTCCTGTTCGATCTGTTTGGATCTACTGAAGGATCCGGTGACTATTCCCTGTGGACACAGCTACTGTATGGACTGTATTAAATGCTACTGGGATGGAAAAGATCAGAGGAAAATCCACAGCTGCCCTCAGTGCAGGAAAGAGTTCATACCGAGGCCTGCTCTGGAGAAAAGCATCATGTTAGCTGCTTTAGTGGAGGATCTGAAGAAGACTGGACTCCAAGCTGACCACTGCGCTAGTAAAGATGACAGAATGAAGATCTACTGTCGTATGGAGGAACATAAAGGCCATGAAACAGTCCCAGCTGCAGCAGAAAGAGCTGAGAAGCAGAAGAAGCTCCAGGAGAGTCGCCAACAAATCCATCAGAGAATCCAGGACCAAGAGGAAGATGTGAAGCTGCTTCAACAGGAGGTGGAGGCCATCAATGTCTCTGCTGATAAAGCAGTGGAGGACAGTGAGAAGATCTTCACTGAGCTGATCCGTCTCCTCCAGAAAAGAAGCTCTGAGGTGAAGCAGCAGATCAGATCCCAGCAGGAAACTGAAGTGAGTCGAGTCAAAGATGTTCGGGAGAAGCTGGAGCAGGAGATCACTGAGCTGAAGAGGAAAGACGCTGAGCTGGAGCAGCTCTCACACACAGAGGATCACACCCAGTTTCTCCTCAACTACCCCTCACTGCCAGCACTCAGGGAGTCGACACACTCATCCAGGATCAACATCCGTCCTCTGAGACACTTTGAGGACGTGACAGCAGCTGTGACAGAGCTGAAAGAAATTGTGCTGGACGTCCTGAGAGACACATGGACAAACATCTCACTGAAGGTCACTGGGGTGGATGTTCTACTGGCAGAACCAAAGACCAG
This sequence comes from Poecilia formosa, assembly GCF_000485575.1. Taxonomy (NCBI): domain Eukaryota; kingdom Metazoa; phylum Chordata; class Actinopteri; order Cyprinodontiformes; family Poeciliidae; genus Poecilia; species Poecilia formosa. The sequence goes on along the minus strand of NW_006800476.1, from coordinate 102,057 downwards.
AGATGGATTCTTACATCATTCAAAAGAGATCACTCTGGATCCAAACACAGCAAACAGGAATCTGTTTCTATCTGAGGGGAACCGAAGAGTAATAAGAATGATGCAACAGCAGTTTTATCTAGATAATCCAGACAGATTCACTGATTATAAGCAGGTCCTGAGCAGAGAGAGTCTGACTGGACGTTGTTACTGGGAGGTGGAGTGGACTGGGAGAGGAGTTGGAGTAGCAGTTTCATACCAGAACATCAGAAGATCAGAAGGGTTTGGATTCAATGACAAGTCTTGGTCTTTATATTGCACCAAAGACGGTAACACGTTTTTTCTTGATGACATTGAAACTCCAGTACCAGGTCCAGTTTCCTCCAGAATAGGAGTGTACCTGGACCACAGAGCAGGTATTCTGTGTTTCTACAGCGTCTCTGGTACCATGACTCTCCTCCACAGAGTCCAGACCAGATTCACTCAGCCTCTGTATGCTGGGATCTGTGTTTATAATGGATCCTCTGCTGAGCTGATTAAACCTCAGCAGTCAGTGTGACCTGAGGTCCAGCTGGTTTCAGTTTCTTTTGTCTCCATCATTGTTTTCATTTCTTCACTGCTGAGAAATTTGTCATTTTGTTTGTTGTTTTGTTGATGTTGGAGTTTGTGTGGGTGCTGCCCCTTCCTGTTTCTGTTCAGCCATGGAGGCTGTCACTGCTTCACCTAAAATAATAATATCTGTTTATTGAACATAATGTATAGAAAGTGTTTTAAGAAAATGTTAATAAATTAATGACAAAATTTGCTAAATCAACTGACTGTACTGATTGATTGATTGATTGATTGATTGATTGATTGATTGATTGATTGATTGATTGATTGATTGATTGATTGATTGATTAGACCATATATTGTTCAAATCCATG